>NC_134691.1:140666253-140971253 GCF_050947455.1 Rhinoderma darwinii | reverse complement strand
TGACACCCGCCTCCCCCGTCGGGTCATCTCAGGACAGAAGGATTGGATTGGAGACACAGCGCCTCACCTGTCCTCAGGTTGTGTCTGGTATTGTAGGACAGAGCTGTAATACCACACACGACCTGAAGACGGGTGCTGCGCCATGTTTTCCTGGACGACCCCTTTAAGACCTTTCCCGTGTGTGTGTGTGTGTGTCAGAGCGGAGTGTGCACGGGTGCCGCTGATGCTTAATAGCTGCTTATCAGCTGTTTTGAAGAATCAGCGGCGAGCACCCCCCCCCCACACACACACACGCACACACATCCCCCCAAACACGCAAAATCAAGTGTAATAAAGCGTTTTTTTTATGTGGTTTTTGGCACATAAAATGTGCAAAAAAAACATGTCATACACGGCAAAATGTAATTCACTTCACGGTCATCATTCTAAGGGTATGTTCACACACGCAAAGTTTTCAGCTGAAAAATCGGAAGCAGAACGCCTACAAGCATCTGCTCATTGGTTTCAATGGGAAATACGGCGTTCTGTTCCGACAGGGCGTTTTTTACTTAGTCGTTTTCCAAAAACGGCACGTAAAAAGACGCCCGCCAAAATGAAGTGCACATCACTTCTTGGGACGTTTTTGGAGCTGTTTTTCATTGACTTTATAGAAAAACAGCTCCAAAAACGTCCGTAAAAGACGCGAGTTTGATTAAAAAATGACTGAAAATCAGGAGCTGGTTTCCCTTTGTTTAGTAAGCGTGTGAACATACACTTAGCCTTTTGGTGTGTCCTATAACTTCTGCCAGCTGCAGAATCACACCCAAATTTCTGCCGGACACTGCTTAGCAATTTGAAGACCCATTTTCCTGGCTTGTAGGAGGGGGGTGGTGAGATTCCCTCCCACATTTACGGCAGCTGTGAGTCAGGTTGCTTTGCCTTATTCACCTTGCTGTAATTCTGGGAAGTGCTCCCCCTGGTGGCCAACATAGGAAAACATGTCAAATTATCATTTAATTTTTAATACTTTCCACCATATTGAAGAAAAAAAAAATACAGCAAAAAACTTAAAAAATATAATAGAAATAAGTAACGACACTTAAAAAGGTTTAATTCGCGACACGTTCTCTTTAATGAGTTATTCAAGCAGCGTTGTGGCATAGTTCTGCCTTGAGGTGTCTCCTAAAAACCAGTTTTGTTTGCAAAACCACTGAGTCACTCCTGCGTTATCTTCCAATCTGATCATACGACTGTACTTCGTTACACAATAACTGACTAACACCAGCTTTTACATACCAACATGTTCTTATAGACTTGTCTCTAGTTCTTAGGCCTAGTTATACAGTAATATCTCTTGACTATCAAATAATTTCTCGAAGCCAATATCTTTCCTTGTATAGAGCATTGTTACTGCAATTAATATTTCGGGAGATTTGTGCCTCACCAACTGTTGGCAGATGCCGATACTATTGTACACTAGTGCTACCAGGGGGATCATGGCATTAGACTGGGTTCACACTGAGTTTTTTTGCAGGAGGAAAATCTGCCTCAAAATTCAGTTTGGAATTTTGAGGCAGATTTTCCTCTGCCCGCACGCCGATTTACGCTGCATTTTGTCGCCCGCGTTGAGCGCCGCGGGCATAAAACGCAGCGAAATACGCTTTCTCTGCCTCCCATTGATAATGGGAGGTCAGAGGCGTAAACGCTCGAAGATGGGGCATGTCCCTTTTTCCCGCGAGCCGGCTTTTCCGCTCTTGGGGAAAAAACGCCTCCGCCTCCCATTGAAATCACACACACTAGGCATGCATCGAAACTTCGATACTGTTTCGATACTCTGCATCCCCAAACGGTTCGAAACCGTTTTTTTTATATATTTTAATACTTAGCTGTACGGCCGCACAGCTCAGTATTGTAACACATGAATGTATGAGAGCGGGGCTGCGGCTGTGCAATACAGTCATTGCTGCGTTCCTGAGTCCTGATAAGTGAGCGGGGTCAGGATGATGCGATGCGGCCGGCGCACTACAAAACACCCCCATGTTCTGTCATCAGTGCGTGAACCGCCGCTCATTAGTTCAACGCCGGCCACATCGCCTCCTCATGCTGACCGTTCACGCACTTCCTGTCAGGAGTGGGGCAATGGTTGTATTACACAGCCTCTCATCTCTGCCGTCATTCCCCTGAATGCTGCGATCACAGCGGACTGCAGCATTCAGGAGAAAATGAGAAGGGGGGATGCCCCTTGGATTGCGTCACAGGGAATTCCTGTGACGCGATTGAGGGACATACTATATATGGGCAGACAGCCCAGGGTCCATTGAAGGACCCCAGGGCTGTCTTACCATATTTCCTGTTGTTAAGGCATACTTGGGTATGTCCTAACTGCCTGTGTACTATCAGTACACAGGCTAATGTACTGTAATATAGAAATATGGCAGTACATTAAAGTTTAAAAAATGAAGTAAAAACAAAGTAATGTTAAATAAAAAAAAAAATACACATACACCTTTTTTTACAATAAACATTAAAATAAGTCTTAATACATAAAATATACACCTATTCAGCATTGGCGCGGCCGTAATAACCTGCACAACAATTTTTTTTGCGTCATTTATGATGTGTAGGCTGTAAAAAATAAAATAAACACCGCTTTCTATCACTTATTGTGGGGCACGAGGTGTGATTAATTTAACCTCCATGTGCCTCACATTAATAGTAATTAACCCCATCATGTACCTTACATATTAACCCATTATGGCTGAGAAACATGATGGGGTTAATTACTATTAATGTGAGGCACATGGAGGTTAAATTCATCATCACACCACGCACCTCACATCAGAAAATGGAAGAACTTTTTTTTTTTTTATTACTGTTGGCAAAGTATCGAATTGGTATCGAAATACTAAACGAAATATCGGTATCGAAGTCCAAATTCTGGTATCGTGACAACGCACGCACTCGCGCTGTAACATACATACATAGACTACCGTTCAAAAGTTTGGGGTCACCCAGACAATTTTGTGTTTTCCATGAAAACTCACACTTTTATTTATCAAATGAGTTGCAAAATGACTAGAAAATATAGTCAAGGCATTGACAAGGTTAGAAATAATGATTTTTATTTCAAATAATAATTTTCTCCTTCAAACTTTGCTTTCGTCAAAGAATGCTCCATTTGCAGCAATTACAGCATTGCAGACCTTTGGCATTCTAGCTGTTAATTTGCTGAGGTAATCGGGAGAAATTTCACCCCATGCTTCCAGAAGCCCCTCCCACAAGTTGGATTGGCTTGATGGGCACTTCTTGCGTACCATACGGTCAAGCTGCTCCCACAACAGCTCTATGGGGTTGAGATCTGGTGACTGCGCTGGCCACTCCATTACAGATAGAATACCAGCTGCCTGCTTCTTCCCTAAATAGTTCTTGCATAATTTGGAGGTGTGCTTTGGGTCATTGTCCTGTTGTAGGATGAAATTGGCTCCAATCAAGTGATAGCCTTCCTTATTCAAAATCCCTTTTACCTTGTACAAATCTCCCACTTTACCAGCACCAAATCAACCCCAGACCATCACATTACCTCCACCATGCTTGACAGATGGCGTAAGGCACTCTTCCAGCATCTTTTCAGTTGTTCTGCGTCTCACAAATGTTCTTCTGTGTGATCCAAACACCTCAAACTTCGATTCGTCTGTCCATAACACTTTTTTCCAATCTTCCTCTGTCCAATGTCTGTGTGCTTTTGCCCATAATAATCTTTTCCTTTTATTAGCCAGTCTCAGATATGGCTTTTTCTTTGCCACTCTGCCCTGAAGGCCAGGATCCCGGAGTCGCCTCTTCACTGTAGACGTTGACACTGGCGTTTTGCGGGTACTATTTAATGAAGCTGCCAGTTGAGGACCTGTGAGGCGTCTATTTCTCAAACTAGAGACTCTAATGTACTTGTCTTGTTGCTCAGTTGTGCAGTGGGGCCTCCCACTTCTCTTTCTACTCTGGTTTGAGCCTGTTTGTGCTGTCCTCTGAAGGGAGTAGTACACACCGTTGTAGGAAATCTTTAGTTTCTTGGCAATTTCTCGCATGGAATAGCCTTCATTTCTAAGAACAAGAATAGAATGTCGAGTTTCACATGAAAGCTCTCTTTTTCTAGCCATTGTGAGAGTTTAATCGAACCCACAAATGTAATGCTCCAGATTCTCAACTAGCTCAAAAGAAGGTCAGTTTTATAGCTCCTCTAAACAGCAAAACTGTTTACAGCGGTGCTAACATAATTGCAGAAGGGTTTTCAAGTGTTTTCTAATCATCCATTAGCCTTCTAACACAGTTAGCAAACACAATGTACCATTAGAACACTGGAGTGATGGTTGCTGGAAATGGGCCTCTATACACCTATGTAGATATTTCCTTAAAAACCAGATGTTTGCAGCTAGAATAGTCATTTAGCACATTAACAATTTATAGAGTGTATTTTTGATTAATTTAATGTTATCTTCATTGAAAAAAAACTGTGCTTTTCTTGCAAAAATAAAGAAAAATCTAAGTGACCCTAAACTTTTGAACGGTAGTGTACATACATACGTGCGCTGTAACATACATACATACATACGCACGCGCGCTGTAACACACATACACACGCACGCGCGCTGTAACACAAATACACGTACGCGCGCTGTAACACATACTCACGCGCGCTGTAACACATACTCACGCGCGCTGTAACACATACGCACGCGCGCTGTAACACACATACGCACGCGCGCTGTAACACACATACGCACGCACGCGCGCTGTAACGCACATACGCACGCACGCGCGCTGTAACACACATATACGCACGCACGCGCGCTGTAACACACATACGCACGCACGCGCGCTGTAACACACATACGCACGCACGCGCGCTGTAACACACATACGCACGCACGCGCGCTGTAACACACATACGCACGCACGCGCGCTGTAACACACATACGCACGCGCGCTGTAACACACATGCGCACGCGCGCGCGCTGTAACACACATGCGCACGCGCGCGCGCTGTAACACACATGCGCACGCGCGCGCGCTGTAACACACATGCGCACGCGCGCGCTGTAACACACATGCGCACGCGCGCGCGCGCGCTGTAACACACATACGCACGCGCGCGCTGTAACACACATACGCACGCATGCGCGCGCGCTGTAACACACATACGCACGCGCGCTGTAACACACATACGCACGCGCGCGCGCTGTAACACACATACGCACGCGCGCGCGCGCGCTGTAACACACATACGCACGCGCGCGCGCGCTGTAACACACATACGCACGCGCGCGCGCTGTAACACACATACGCACGCACGCGCGCGCGCTGTAACACACATACGCACGCACGCACGCGCGCGCGCTGTAACACACATACGCACGCGCGCGCGCTGTAACACACATACGCGCGCGCTGTAACACACATACGCACGCGCGCGCGCGCTGTAACACACATACGCACGCGCGCGCGCTGTAACACACATACGCACGCGCGCGCGCTGTAACACACATACGCACGCGCGCGCGCTGTAACACACATACGCACGCGCGCGCGCTGTAACACACATACGCGCGCGCGCTGTAACACACATACGCGCGCGCGCTGTAACACACATGCGCGCGCGCGCGCTGTAACACACATGCGCGCGCGCGCGCTGTAACACACATGCGCGCGCGCGCACGCGCGCTGTAACACACATGCGCGCGCGCGCACGCGCGCTGTAACACACATGCGCGCGCGCGCACGCGCGCTGTAACACACATGCGCGCGCGCGCACGCGCGCTGTAACACACATGCGCGCGCGCGCGCACGCGCGCTGTAACACACATACGCGCGCTGTAACACACATACGCGCGCACGCGCGCTGTAACACACATACGCGCGCACGCGCGCTGTAACACACATACGCGCGCGCTGTAACACACATACGCACGCGCGCGCGCGCTGTAACACACATACGCACGCGCGCGCGCGCTGTAACACACATGCGCACGCGCGCGCGCTGTAACACACATGCGCACGCGCGCGCGCGCGCTGTAACACACATACGCACGCGCGCGCTGTAACACACATACGCACGCATGCGCGCGCGCTGTAACACACATACGCACGCGCGCTGTAACACACATACGCACGCGCGCGCGCTGTAACACACATACGCACGCGCGCGCGCGCGCTGTAACACACATACGCACGCGCGCGCGCGCTGTAACACACATACGCACGCGCGCGCGCTGTAACACACATACGCACGCACGCGCGCGCGCTGTAACACACATACGCACGCACGCACGCGCGCGCGCTGTAACACACATACGCACGCGCGCGCGCTGTAACACACATACGCGCGCGCTGTAACACACATACGCACGCGCGCGCGCGCTGTAACACACATACGCACGCGCGCGCGCTGTAACACACATACGCACGCACGCGCGCGCGCTGTAACACACATACGCACGCGCGCGCGCTGTAACACACATACACGCGCGCGCTGTAACACACATACGCGCGCACGCGCGCGCGCTGTAACACACATACGCGCGCGCGCTGTAACACACATACGCGCGCGCGCTGTAACACACATACGCGCGCGCTGTAACACACATGCGCGCGCGCGCGCGCGCTGTAACACACATGCGCGCGCGCGCGCACGCGCGCTGTAACACACATGCGCGCGCGCGCGCACGCGCGCTGTAACACACATGCGCGCGCGCGCGCACGCGCGCTGTAACACACATGCGCGCGCGCGCACGCGCGCTGTAACACACATGCGCGCGCGCGCGCGCACGCGCGCTGTAACACACATACGCGCGCTGTAACACACATACGCGCGCACGCGCGCTGTAACACACATACGCGCGCACGCGCGCTGTAACACACATACGCGCGCTGTAACACACATACGCGCGCACGCACGCGCGCTGTAACACACACACACACACACACACTTACCCTCACCCTCCCTCCATGCTGACAGGTTCGCAGGTTTCTTGCAGGACAGGCTGTGGGTGGAGCTTCCTCCTCTGCTCCTGTTTTACTACGTGTGTGTGTGTAACGAGCTGAGGACAGAGCAGAGCCCAGTGGTGCCCCTACATGCTAGGAGGGTGCAGCGCCCTGTGCACGAACACAGATCGCACACCCATAAGGCCGGCCCTGATTATGCCGGCCTGCGCGACTCACCGCGCTTTATAGGCTGCAGGCCTAACGTGACCTGCAGCCTATAGTATTCATTTGTATGTGCGTCCTCAGGACGCACATCCAAGTGAATGTTTCTGTTGTTCGCAGCGTAGCCCCCTCCGGTGCTGATGCCACTGCATCTGCCTGTGACGGTTCGTGGGCTTTATAGTTTATTGAGCGGGTGGATTGTGGAAGGTGCACAGCCGCGCACCTTCTAGGGAACACTGATTTTGACCCCACAGTTTTTTTTGCTGGATTTAGTGAAATGAGGCTGTGAAAATGAAAGTCTTAATTTTTTCCAATAAAACATAGACATCTTAAGTTTTTACAAGGCATATAGGAAAAAAAAACAAAAACATTTGGAAAGCAACTTCTCCCGATTACGGCAATATCCCACAAGTGGTCATAAACCGCAAGACTCAAAAGGGAAGGAGCACTGTTTGGAGCTCAAAATTGTCTGGAATGGTTTTTCGGATGGCATGTCACCCAAAAGTAACCCCATTTGGGGAAACTACACATCTTAAGGAATCTATCTAGGGGTAGGGTGAGCATTTCGACCCCACTGGTCTTTTGCAGAATTTATTGGAGTTAGGCCGTAAAAAAAGAATATCAACATTTTTTACACTAAAAAGCTGCGAGGGATAAAGGAGAATAAGCACCCCAGCATTTGTAAAGAAATACCTCACATGTGGTCATAAACTGCTGTTTGGACACACGGCAGGGCTCAGAAAGGCAGGCGCGCTATTTGGCATGCAGATTTTGGTGGGAGCCATGTCGCATTTGAAAAACCCTAAGGTATTGGAGTACAGTGAAAGCCCACAATAAGTAACCCCATTTTGGAAACTATACCCCTCAAGGCATTTATCATTTGCCTGGATGTGTGGCAGGGCTCAGAAGTGAAGAGCAACATGCACATTTGAGGTATATTTTGGTGATTTTCACGTCATTGGCCCACAATTGCAGGGCTTTGAGATGGTAAAACAAACCCCCAATAGTGACCCCTATTTTGTAAACTACACACCTTAAGGCATTTTAAGGGGTGTAGTGAGCATTTGGCCCCCACAGGTGAGTTTTCATAAGTAATTAAGGCGCAGCATGCAAAGTGAAAATTTAAATTTTTTGCGGCTATGCCATTTTAGTGCACAATATGTTGTGCCCAGCTTGTGCCACCGAAGCCACACCTCGTAAACTGCGAAGCGGGTTCTCCCGGGTATGGCGATGCCGTATATGTGAATGTAAACTGCTGTTTAGGCACGCTGCAGGGCTCAGAGGAGAGGGAGTGCCATTTGGCTTTTGTAGCGCAGACTTGGCTTGGTAGTAGTTCTGTTTGGGGTTTAATGGGGTTTCAGTTTATAATGTGGTGGCATGTGCAAGCTGTGCGGAGTGCATCAGGGCATAATAAGAGGCTACAACAATGCGGTAAATAAATTAATATTTTACAGATGTGTGGCCAGTGTCGCACTGATAAATGGTGCCCAATCTTATCCGCTTTTGGACACTGCACATTTTGTGTCGACATATTCTGAGAGCCAGAACTTTTTTATTTTTTCGGCAACATAGCTGTGTGAGGTGTTTAATGCGGGACAATCTAGTTTTCAGTGGTACACTTTTGGGGTACATGTGATTTTTTTGATTTTTTTTTATTCACTTTTTTTTATTCCATTTTTTTGGGGCAAGCAAGGTAACCAAGATCTAGCAATTCTGACAATGCGTTCTACTTTTATTTTTTTTACAGTATTCACCGTCAGCTTATGACAATTTTACTTCTGCGGGTCGATACGATTACGCCAATACCAATTTCATATTTTTTTTTTTATGTTTTCCAGCGTTTGCAAAATAAAATCACTTTTTTTGGTAATTTTTTTTTTTTTTGTCCCCATATTCTGAGAGCCATAACTTTTTTATTTTTCAGTCAAAAAGGCTGTGGGAGGACTTTTTTTGGCGCGACAGGTTGTAGGTTTTATTGGTACTGTTTTATTGTACTTGCAACTTTCTTATCACTTCTTATTCTATTTTTGTAAGGGGCGGTGACCAAAAAATAGCGATTCTGGAATGTTTTTGGTTTTTTTTGCTGTTATTTTTATAGTGTGGGTCGTTAGACGTGGTGATGCCAAATAAGTGTACTTTTTTTTTTACGGTTTCATTTGTTTTGTATAATAAAAGACTTATAGGATAAAAGTCATTTGTTTTTTAACTGGTTAAGGACTAGGCTGTTTTACAGCTAAATGACCAGAGCAAATTTTACCATTTTGCTATGCGCTTCTTTAGATGACTATAACTCTGCAGGTGAATAAAGTTCATCTTAGAATTTTCCACTCTTCTTAAAGGACAGATAGGGCTTTGTTTTAGTGGCATTTGTCAGTATATATAATTTTTATTTTTTTCTCTAAAGTGGGCAAAATTGGAAAAAAATGCAAGAATTTAGCAATTGCGTCAGTTTAGGCTAGCATTTTTCACAAACGGTATGGACCACGGACAAAATTAATCTCCTTTCACATTCTTCCACTACTCCCGTGCATGGGGATACCAAATATGTGTGCCTTATTCACTGTGCGGGCATGTGCCAGGGCTTGGCATAAAAGGAGGCTTTTTGGCCTTTTCGGTCCAGGAATTCTGCATTTGATTTTATAGCCGCATACGGTTTTCTTGGGGGTGTAATGCTGCTGAAACATTAGAAACACCCCATAAATTACTTCATTCACACAAGTAGACCCCACAAGGTTTCCTTCAAGGGGTTTATCATATTTTTAGCAAGTCCCGTTTTCTTCTGAAAGTTTCTTGAATAAGATGGAACAAAATAAAATCAGCGCTTTTTTAGCAAATGCGTCAGTTTATGATAGCATTTTTCACACACGGTATGGACCACGGACAAAATTCATCTCCTTTCACATTCTTCCACTTCTCCCGTGCATGGGGATACCAAATATGTGTGCCTTATTCACTGTGCGGGCATGTGCCAGGGCTTGGCATAAAAGGAGGCTTTTTGGTCCAGGAATTCTGCATTTGATTTTTATAGCCGCATACTGTTTTCTGGGGGGCGTAATGCTGCTGAAAGATTAGAATCACCCCATAAATTACTTCATTCACGCAAGTAGACCCCACAAGGTTTTCTTCAAGGGGTTTATCATATTTTTAGACAGTCCAGTTTTCTTCTGAAAGTTTCTTGAATAAGATGGATCAAAATAAAATTAGCAATTTTTTAGCAAATGCGTCAGTTTATACCAGCATTTTTCACACACAGTATAGACCACGGCCAAAATTCATCTCCTTTCACATTCTGCCACTTCTCCTGAGCATGGGGATACCAAATATGTGGGCCTTATTATCACATAGAGATGTAGGAGGGCGGACGATAGAAGAAGCTTATTTCACAAATCGCTTTTTTTCAAAGCTGGTTTTACAAAACTCAACAGAGTTTCTATAACACTTCCAAAATATCTGCTCTTGAAGCAGAAATCCCAAAATATTCATCTAGGGGTATAATGGGAATTTATTTTTTTGCGTTTTCTAAAATAAAAAATTGCAAGTTTATGCAAATGCAGCTATCCAGCAGATGAACTTTAGAAAACATCAAACATGACATCCACCCCCCCACCCATTCCCTCCCTCACCCTTGGAGTAAAATCAGGCGAAAAATAAAAACGTAATGTAGGGCAAATATATTTTCAACGAATTAACTAAAATCTAATAATTCAGAACAGTGTGGTATTTTTTAAAACATGGCTCAATGCACAGGCCTGGTTGCGAGGGACATGAGGGACAGAAATATCGGGAATCTTTGCGGTGCCCGTCTTTTCTGCAGACGCGGCACTTTTTCTGGGGGTTGCTTCTGGTTGGTGTTGGGGGAATCCGACTGATGAAGTGTCTTTCAGTCAGTCGCGTGACATCCTCAGACTGGGGGCATTCTCGGGTGTCCTGAACATCAAAAATGAGGCCTTCAATAATTTTTCCCTGGAAATCCAGGTATGTGTCTCTGCCTCTGTTTTTTTTGTAGAGCACAAATGAGTTGTGGATGGCCACCTGTAACAAATAAATGGCCACTTTTTTGTACCAGGTTTTAGTTTTGCGTTTTACTAAATAGGGCTGTAAAACCTGGTCGCTTAAATCCACCCCCCCCATGTACTTGTTATATTCGGACACGCTCACTGGTTTGTGCTTGTCCGATGATGCCCCCCTTTCCCTCACTGCCACTGTTCCTGCGGTATGAATCGTGCTTAGCGCATACATATCTTTGTGATCCCTGAACTTGACCGCCAGCAATTCCTCAGATGCATAAGCACAGGAGTCCCCCTTTACCATGCGCTTCCCCACTAATTGCTGTGGAAAACCAATTCGGTTTTTGCGCATGGTACCACATGCAAATGCCTAAACAGGGGCACACTCGAATAAAAATTATCACAGTACAGGTGGTACCCCTTGTGAAGCAGAGGCTGCATTATCTCCCACACGATCTTACTGCTGGTGGAAAGATCAGGGGGGCATCCAGGAACATTTATTGTGCGGTCCCGCCCTTCATAAATCCTGAAGGCGGTGGTATATCCTGACCCGCTTTCACACAATTTGTAGAGCTTAACGCCATATCTTGCCCTTTTGGAAGGTAGATATTGGCGAAAGCTAAGTCTTCCATTGAAGTTGAGGAGGGATTCGTCCACACTTACATTCTGCTCAGGGGTGTAGAGTTGCAGAAATAAATTATTCAGGGAATTTATTAGCGGTCTTATTTTGAACAGCCGATCCCGGTTTGCATGGGTACTTGGGGGGGGGGGGCCTGTGCGTTGTCATTGAAGTGGAGGAACCTCATTATTGTCTCATAACGAGACCTGGGCATTACTGCAGAATATACTGGGGTGGCTTAAGCGGGTCTTGTTGACCAGTAAGACCTAATGGAGGGCTTTTTGACAATACCCATATTTAGGGTGAGCCCCAAAAATATTTTTCATTCCTGCAAATTGGTGGGCGTCCAATCTCTGGCATGGGTGGATGAAGGTTTCTGCCTTATATATTGAGTGGCATATAAATTAGTTTCGTGGACAATCTGATTTAGGAAGTCGTCCGTTATAAATAAATGGAAGTAATCCATTTGGTCAAAATTTGTATTGTCCACGGTTATGCCAGGAGTGGCAGTAAATCCGTGGATTCTAGGCCCAAAAGATGGGGCAGGTGCCCATACAAGAGCCTGGACTGGAGGGACCAGGCTGTCCCGTGCTACAGCACTACTTGGCCCTGCGCTTTCATGTTCTGCAGTTTCAACTGCATCAGGGACAACGTCCCCTGAAGATGAACCTGAAGTGACGCTGTCATCGTCACTACCTAAAACAGGTTCCATCTCGGACGCCATCTCTGATGCGGTCTCCGATTCAGACCACAGCATGGCGTATGCCTCCTCGGCGCTAAACAACTTCCTCGCCATAACGTCACTAACACTAACTAAACAAATGTTTTTTTTATTTTTTATAAAACGCACAAACTAACTGGTATATAGATTTACACTACCGCTAACAAAAAAATAAACCGCTATTGCTATATATATTATATATATGTGGATATATATATAATTATATACTCCCTACCTGCCAATTCTAATATAATAAAAGATAGAAAGGTAGATAGATAGAAAAAAGTTAGATGGATAGATAGATTGTATAGATAGATAGAAATCTATCTATACAGAGAATGTTTTAGAGTGTAACTGCATTTTTTGTGTAACTGTAACTGTAATCTTCTGGCAGCAATTCTCCCGAGTCTCTTCTTCTCCTCAAACTGAAACAATGTTTGAGGAGAAGAAAAGAGGCAGGAGATTTACTGCCAGAAAAGTCAAAATAAAACAAATGTGGTTTCACAGCGACCACATGTTCAGGGACCACCAGATTGGTCCCTGATACTCTGCCCAGTGCCCAGAGCTGTTGGTAACAGCGTGGGCACAGGGAACCTGTTAAACATAACTTTTATTTTTGCACTTTTATTTAAAAAAAAAAAAAGGTTTTTTTTGTGTGTCCCACTAGTGGACTTGATGGCCTGCACCTCTGATCCCATGTAGTGCAATCATTAGAGATGTCAGTCATTCACTTACAGCAAGCCTATTGGGTCCAGTCTCCTTATCGAAGGGGTTAATCGGCCGGATCGGATGCTAGCTCTGGTCCTGGCCTTGACACTATCACTGCTTTAAAACTGTCTGCAGACACAGTAGCCTGTTAATGCGATGACTTAATAGTACGTCAGTTTGCGTTAACAGGCGAACTTGGTACATCACATAGCGTTAAGGGGTTAATAACTATAAAGTAACCATAACAAAAATGTCAATGTAAGTTTCCATAGCCTTTGATTTTTTTTCCTTTTTAAGTCCTATAGAACACATTATTACGATTACTGCTTGGAGTTTTCGTATCTGATATGGTTGTATAGTTTTTTGTCCCCCTTCTCTGTGCTTCATATACTTCTACACAATGTGAGCCATTAGACTTCTTGCTTTGCCTTATTTGTACAAAGCCTCCAAATTGGCGCTTCTGCCCTGAAGTCAGGTGTCTGAAATAATGCCGAAAAAATAATGTAAATTGTAGAACCTAAATTAGGTCCGAAGATATGTATCTGTCAGAATCCTAATATGTTGAATCGAACTGGTATTCGGGAATCATTATTAATGCTATAAGCCTGTAATTAAATCGGCAAATTAATTCACATTGCAGATGAAACGCGATTTTTCTCTGTCCACCTCTGGTTCAGATGCCAAATATCATCTAGAATACAGTGATGCCGTGCTAAAACTGTTCAGCTGAATGATTCTTTAAAGCATGTCCAAGTGATATCCTCCCTAGAATATCCTATTGAGAACAGTAGCGGCCTAAGCAGAATTGTCGCAAATGACTGATTATTCAGTCTGATCACGCTTTCATTTATTTCTATAAGGATCGCATATTTGATCTAGGATTTGTTCCCCCTCCACTCGGTAGCAGCGTCTCAGCATTTCCACGTCTGACTTATTTCGCGCTCTCCTTGTCAATGGCTAAGGATACTTTACGTGATTCTCCAAATTTAAAATCTCCTTCTGTTTTCTTTGATCTGTTGCCTGTTTTATAAAGTTTGAATGTTGGTTTTTGGGGGAGGGGGTGGAGAATATTCTGCGTAATTGCATTTCTATTCAGATGCATGTCATGTAAATTAATTTTTAGATGGCAGTGAATTTCCAGAAACTGTGTCCTGATGCAATTAAAATAATGGTTCAAGGTAAAGTTCATTTAATTGAAGAATATGAAGGATGTGTAAGGGAAATGTATTTATTCTTTCCACTTAGAGATTCCGTGAGGTATTATTCTCATTAGCATTCATGTTTTGAAGGATAAAAGCCTTTCTAATGCCTATCCTGAGCTACCTTGAATTTTTAAATAAATTATTTTGCTGGCTTTTGTTGTTTTAAAGAATATTCATTAAATAATACTTTTTTTTTACTGCTATAGTGCTGAATTTTTTTCATAGTTACTGTGGAAGATGTGGATATCATTTTTTAGTAGCTAATATTTGTATCAGAATTGTGGGCTTTACTTCTATGATCCTTCTATTATGTTGACAATTGCACTGCTCAAAAAAAATGACAAATTGGGTGGCGGAAGATTTCTACTTCGACATAAAAGGGTTCTCCAATTTCATGCTAGTAAAACTCTCTTTACCTCTCTCTAGCGCCATTGTCTGGTACCCCTGTATATAAATATCAGTCTGTGCAATGTATGGGATATATGAGACGGCTGCAGCGGATAAGCCTCCCTCTGCATTGTGTAGGACATCCGTACATTGCTCAGACTGTGAAGCGGAGGAAATGTATGGACTCGAGCAACACTGCAGTGTTTACATTATGGCCCCCCCCCCCCCCCCCCCCCCCCGTTTTCAACATTGATGGGGGTTTCAGTGGTGGGGCCCCCAGCGATCAAAAAATTATCACCTATCCAGTGGATAAGTGATTTGTTTTGCTTCTGGTAAGAGTAAGTCGATGTAGCTACTTACCTGCAAACGCTGATGCTGCTGCAGAATCAACTGTAGCCTCTGGTGCCGATGTGTCCTCGCTCGTCCGACACGATGCAGGACCTGGGGCAGGAAGTGACGTCATAGCGTGATCTCTCGAGAACACGCTGTGTGTCTGCACTGCCAGAAGCTGGGTGGTAACGAAGAGAAGTGGATGATGCTGATTCGTCGGCATCATACATTACTATTCACAACTACCAGCTAGTAAAAGAAGTAAACACACCCAGATGTAACACACATAATACACGCCCAGTTGTACTTTAGAAAGCCTCATTTGCATAAATATAAAAATGGTCATAACTTGGCCAAAAATGCTCGTTTTAAAAAAAAAACACAAAACCTTACTGTAATCTACATTGCAGCGCCGATCTGCTGCAATAGGAGATAGGGGTTGCAAAATCTGGTGACCGAGCCTCTTTAATGGAGCTTTAGCATGATCCATGTCAATGAGCCTTTTTAAACTACGTCCTTGATGCCCATGTCCCAGTAAAGTGTCATTTATTTGAAGCAGACATAATTGTTTGTGCAAGAGCCTTGATATTTCAGAATTGTTTTGTTCTTTTCAACCATAATTTTTATTGATCAAAAATAATGTTGCATACAGACATGTATTACATAATGACATATTGGCATGTCACATGTAAATGATTTATATATTATTTGTCAGTACAATTTAATGAACAACTGTGCAAAACGTTTAAATTGACCTTCCAGAAGTTCCGGGTATCCCCACAATTGCATATGCTTGGGACATCGGTACGAAAAACCATAGTGTTTGTTCACTGCCTTTCACGAGACAATGGTATCCCTCAAACACTGGCAGATTAATGTTGGCTTCGAGTTTTAGCTAATTTTCGGTGCACCAAAACCTAAGTGTAAAAAAGAAAATTTATTCTGCGAGCCACAACTTTTTTATTTTTCCGTCGATTAAGTGGTATGAGGGCTTATTTGCGGCATAAGCTGTAGTTTTTAATAATACCATTTTGGTGTACATGCGATGGTTTGAATAGAAAAACATTCCGGCTTTGTCAAACCAACTGTAAACCCCATCCATATGCGTAATGAGGTACTATTGGCACACACAATTTTAGTTTTTCTCTGGGCAGTGGCTCATCTCAGATCTTTTCTGTCCCAGATCCCCTTCCCTTTCTAGAATAGTTAGGAATCTCCAATTAAGCATATAGGTTCTCCATAACCTATGCAAGAAAACAAAGAATTGTACACAGTTAAACATTCGATCAAAATAAACCTGTCCCATAGTCTATTATTGTCCAGAACTTAGAGCGATTTAAGCACTCCTGCATCCTCGTAATCATTATCCTGACATTATTGGTAATAATGTCAACAATTGTGATCAGCCAGAACTAAAAGCATTTTTTATTTTAGCCAGCCAATGAATGGATTTCAGACATATGTTATCTATATGAACAGTAGGACACTGTGTACTTGTTCTTACAAGTCTGGGGCAGATGAGGCAGATTACATATTTCTATGTTGATGTTGATCCTTCAGCGTTGAATTGAAGTTGTGGTTAGGTAGTGTCGGACAGATAACATCTGACCAGGACTTGCTATATAGTGTAGACTTTCCATTGTCTGCCTTGGAAAGACCCTGACACTCATTAGGTACGATGATCAGGAGATGGACTCTCGTGGTGGGGACACAGTGTCTTTCGTGTTCCTCTTAATGTTTCCTGTGGAGAATGTAACACCCGAACAGTGTCTTTTTGGGTAATCCGCAGGATACTGTAGTTGAAACTTGATTTTACGTTTGTAAAATAAGGGGCATACCACACTAAGGGATCTTCTCTTGCGGGTAACCTCCATAGAATAATCAGCAAATAGGATCACTCTGGAGCCTCTGATCTGCAGAATGGAGTTGCAGTATCTGAAGTTACGCAATATTTCCTCCTTGTCGTTCTAGTCCAAGTAGCTCGTGAGGACTTGTCGTGGTCTGGACTGTTTGGAGTCTCAACCGGAGACCCAGACAACCTCAAAGCCTCTGGTAATATCCTTTGAGTTTGTGCATGTTCTGCCATTTGAAAGTATTGGAAAGTCCAAATAGGCGCAAATTATTCATGCGGGAGCGATTTTCAAGATCTAGCATGCAATCTATTATTTTGCTTTTTTTCCTGCAGTATGTCTTGTTTGCATGTATGTGCTTCTGCTGACTTGTTTTCTAAGAGAATAACTCTGTTCCAGTTCCTCTAGTCTTCTTGCATATAATGACCCCTCGCTTTGGAGTTGCTACAGTGAGGCTAAGGCTGGGTTCACACGACCTATTTTCAGACGTAATGGAGGCGTTTTACGCCTCGAATTACGTCTGAAAAAACTGCTCCAATACGTCAACAAACATCTGCCCATTGCTTGCAATGGGCTTTACGATGTACTGTGCCGACGACCTGTCATTTTACGCGTCGCTATCAAGACGGCTCGTAAAATTACAGCCTCGTCAAAAGAAGTGCAGGACACTTCTTGGGACGTTTTTGGAGCCATTTTCTCATAGACTCCAATGAAAACAGCTCCAAAAACGGCCGTAAAAACGCCGTGAAAAACGCAAGTTGCTTAAAAAAAAGTCTGAAAATCAGGGGCTGTTTTCCCTTGAAAACAGCTCCGTATTTTGAGACTTTTTTGACTCTGCGTGTGCACATATCCTTAGGGTATGTTCACACGAGGTCATTACGTCCGTAATTGACGGACGTATTTCGGCCGCAAGTACCGGACCGAACACAGTGCAGGGAGCCGGGCTCCTAGCATCATACTTATGTACGACGCTAGGAGTCCCTGCCTCGCTGCCGGACAACTGTCCCGTACTGAAAACAGTACGGGACAGTTGTCCGGCAGCGAGGCAGGGACTCCTAGCGTCGTACATAAGTATGATGCTAGGAGCCCGGCACCCTGCACTGTGTTCGGTCCGGTACTTGCGGCCGAAATACGTCCGTCAATTACGGACGTAATGACCTCGTGTGAACATACCCTTACGCTGTGGCAGTTAAGCTGTCTGATGGCTACTTCAAAGGCCAGCTTCTTGTAATCCAATGGCACCTTTTGTGCCGTCATTTGAGTGTTCAAGGGTCCCTCTATCTTCTGTGCTAGGTGACCTGCTGCGGTGAAGAAATATATGGCGAGCATCCAGCATGTGCAAGGCCATGCATAACACATCCTGCCCACCAGGCCGAGTGGAGGTACGGCTACCGCTACAGATGAGGTAGCGCTCCATACACCAGCCCCAATTCAGCTGCTTACTGAAACTCGTTCTTGGTTGCGAGTATGCAGCTAAGAAAAGATCGGGCCATCAGAGACGGCGGAGTCCACTAACCTCCGACTTTAGATCCCAGCGCCGGAACCGTAAGTCCCAGAATTCTCCATTTGATTATGGGTATCTTATTTATGAACAGTTTGCAGTCTGTAAGCAAATAGTTGTATAAAATAAAGCTGTCTGGTAAAGTCACAGTATAGTCAAGTATAACAAAGTGCTTGTATTTTACTGCTCTGACGTTCATCAGACCGTTGAAAGTATATTGGATTCCCCCTCCAGACTAAAAAAAATTATCTAGGAGCCAAACCAATTTTTAAGTCACAAACTTGAAATAAATATCTAATAAATGTTATGATAAAAAAAAAAGTGTATTCCGTGCACCGCATCTCTCTCCTCCTTCTGATTACTCCCTTTTCTTCTTCTCACGCTGGGTTTTTGTACGTTTTTTTTAATTTTTTGCCGCAACTTCATGATAATCACGGCAAAAAAAAAACCACCACAAAATGGCAGCATCAAAGCCCAGCCTTACAACTGATTAGTCAACTTTGAACTGGACAGGTGCCGGTTATGTTGGACAGTAACAACTATCGATGATAGTTACAATATATAGGCGGTAACATCCCTATTTACCCGACCGATACATAAGAGCGGACATCACCACTGTCCATGTGACAATGATAATATACGGGAGTGACATCACATTCAATAAATTATAATGGTCATATGGAGCGTGATGAAGTGTTGTGGAGCTACAACATGGTGGTAGTCAGTGTACTGCTTCTACTTGTAGTTCCCCAAAGCTTAAATAGTACTGGCGACTGTGTTTTAATAATTGGCCAGCTACAGGTGAAATATGACATTAACCCAGATGAGAATACACCTTATCCAGGCTCATGGGGATAATATTCACCAGTTCCTTCCCGCCGGAATTTCCAGTTCAAATGCATCCATCTTTGCCGTGCCATACAGTAGTGGCGGTAGCTACCGCCTATAGCTGCCCAGTTTACCAATCAGAGCCTGGTCACCTACTGGTTTCTGTAAATCAGGCCTCCAGCCATGTCGTGTCGATACGTGACTGCTGCAGTGGTCACGTGACGACACATGTTAGCTGGAGGGCCAGTCCAAAAAGACCGACAGGGGCATCAGGAAAGCTGTACACTCCATGCTTCCTTCCAGCATTGTCCCATAAGGGGGCTTTTCTCTTAACCCCTTCCCGACATGCGCATATATATACGGTGCTGTCGAGAGGTGCTTCACGCAAAGCGCCATATAGGTACTGTGCAGCGGGAAATGGTCACCGGTGCGAATTGCGCCGTGACAAAGTAAAGATGGCTGCTTTCCCTGTCAGCAGGCCATCTCTACTACTCGCCCAGTGTGCTATTTCGGCCCCCCAGAATCGACAACCGCTTCTATTGGTCGGTCAATTCTGACTGGCCAATCGCAGGTATTTTTATTAAAACTGCCCTGGAGTCACAGGGCACAGTTAGATGGTGGTGATTGGTGCTGTCTGGGACAGCACCCGTCAACCCCAACGTCACCTAGGGAGTTGGCAGTGATGCCACCTGTAGGAGCGCTCTGATTGGTCGGTCATTACAGACAACCAATCAGTGCAGCGGCAGGTGTTTAGATTACTGACACCGTTCTGCATTCCGGTTTGAGGCAGCGTGTAGAGCGGTTGAGAGACTGTCCGTGTGTGTGCTTTGCTGGGACTTGTAGTGCAGATCTCACTACTGTGTAAAGAATAAGACCTTTTTTTGCTGCTGTCTGATCACCAACAGTTTTTTTTTGTTTTTTTGTTTTTGTGATCAGACAAAATTTTTGGGGCCTGTCCTTGTCACTGGCCCACCCCAGCCCCTCCCTGTCAGTCCGGTGGCCACTGAGCGCTTATCAGTGACCACCTGCGTGTGTCCTGCGACTGAGCGCTGATCAGTGACCATCATTGATCGGCATTTGTGCTCAATTTTTGGTCCAGGATTTTTTTCTTTTATTCAATTATAAATTTGCACAATCTTCCTGTGTGCACCCGGTGGCCACAGACTAATTATCAGCATCTGTGGTAATTTGTTGATGCATGCTGTTCTTGGTCTTTTTATATTTTTTCACCTGCTCTTTTCCGTAGTGATCACTGATCAGCATCTTTTCTGGCGCAGGTTTTTTTTCTAAAACCGTAAAAAAGAAAAAATATAATCGTTACGTGTAGATAGCGAGTTAGGGTAGTATACGCTAGCGTTAGAAAAGTTTATTTAGTTTAGGATACAGATAGATCTAGCAATTTTTTTTCTGCAGTTTTAGTATAAATTTACTGCAGTTCACTGTTAGGGTATGTTCACACGGCAGCGTCCGTAACGGCTGAAATTACGGGGATGATTTCAGGAGGAAACATCCCAGTAATTTCAGCCGTAACGGCATGTGCAGGCGCTTGAACGCCGCGTCCATTACGGACGTAATTGGCGCTACTAATCATTGGAGTCAATGAATAACGGCTCCAATTACGCCCCAAGAAGTGACAGGTCACTTCTTTGACGCGGGCGTCTATTTACGCGCCGTCATTTGACAGCGGCGCGTAAATATACGCCTCGTGTGAACAGACAAACGTCAGCCCATTGCTTTCAATCGGCAGATGTTTGTCAACGCTATCGAGGCGCTTTTTTCGGACGTAATTCGGGGCAAAAACGCCCGAATTACGTCCGTAATTAGTGTGTGTGCACATACCCTAAGACTACAAGTTTTTTTTAGTAATAGATAGCGTCCGTTACTGACGAACGTTCAGGTTTTTTTTTAACTGACGTTCGTACAGTAAATTTTACACAACGTAGATAAACTTTTAGTCACATTTTTTTACTGTTAAAATTTAATTTATTCTTCGTTTTATATCCGCCTATTTTTTTTTATTTTTTAAAATTCTTATTTTCTAATTTCTGTTAACTATACACGTGTAAAAACACTATATACACACACACACACACACACACACACACACACACACACACACACACACACACACACACACACCTGTATTAAATCAAAATGCCTCAATCGTCCAGAACGCTGTATTCAGTCGAGGAGGCATACGCCATCATTGCCTCTGACACGTATACGACCAGCGAGGGACATAAGGAATATGCCCCACTCCTTTTTGTTTCCTCCAGTGATGAGGAACACCCCCAAAGGCGACGCAGGAGGGCAGCTGAGGCAACCCCAATGATTGATCTCATGTGGACTCCACCCCCCTAAAATTATGAGCCTCAAATTCCAGATTTTATAGGCAGCTCAAGAATTCGGTTTGAGACTGCAGGCTTCACAGAAATTGACTTTTTCAAGGTATTTTTCTCTGAGGAGTTTGTTAATTTAATGGTAGCCCAGACGAATCTGTACGCCCAACAATTTTTAACCCAAAACCTCACCATTTGTTAGGTGGACCACTGTAGATGCAGCGGAGATGATGACGACATTTTGGGGCCTCGTGCTGCGTATGGGACTAGTGAGGAAGCCAGAGATTAGGCAATACTGGAGTACAGATATTTTGTACAACAACCCAATTTCCCGCATGGCTGTGACCCGGAGAAGCTTCGAATATTAAAATTCTTGTATTATAATGATAATGCACAGTACCCGCCCCAGGACGACCCTACAAAATCAGGCCAGTCATTGATCATTTCAGCACCAAATTTTCACAAGTGTACACCCCCGATAAATTTCCATAGACGAGTTCCTTGTTCATTTTAAGGGGAGGCTTAAATTACGCCAATACCTGCCCAATAAGAGGGCAAGGTATGGCATTAAATTGTACAAACTGTGTGAGAGTACATCTGGGTATACACACAGGTTTAGGGTTTATGAAGGGAAGGACTCTATTATTGAACCCCAAGAATGCCCCCTGTCCTGGGATTTAGTGCCTTTCTGCCAGAAGTACTGCAGCATGTGGTACTCTGCACAAAAATCAGAGAGGCCTCCCTAAAACACTGCTTAGCCAAAGCCACAGAAGGGGTGAGAGCAGGGAACTGTGCAGCCTGAACATGTTGTTCGTCAAATATAAGGACAAGAGGGATGTCCTTTTATATTGACCACAATTGACGGCAGCGGCAAAACCCCTGTCCCTGTATGAGGTACCACCACAGTGACCCACAAGCCAAATTGCATCTTGGGCTACAATAAGTACATGGGCAAGGTTGATCTCTAATCAAGTACTGAAGTATAGTGCCCTGCGGAAAACAAAGGTATGGTACAAAAAGCTGGCCGTGCACATTATACAGATGGCATTGTATAACGTTTACGTGCTGTCCCGATGTGCAGGCCGGACAGGGACATTCCTTAACTTTCAAGAGGTGGTGATCAAGGCACTTCTATTTGGGAACCAGGCAGGGGAGGGCCTAAGCACATCTGCCGGTAGTGATGGTCCATTTATAGTACCAGTGCAACATTTCCCCACTGAAGTGCCCCAAACTGCAAAGAAGGGAAGGACACAAAAAAGGTGCAGAGTGTTCCAAAAGGGGAATTAGAAAAGACACTATTTACCACTGTGAAACCTCCCCCGAAAAACCAAGCCTGTGTATCAAGGATTGCTTTAAAGCGTACCACACATACATAAATTTGTAATTTCATCCTTTATTTACCCTTTTATTATACCAAAAGCAACAATGCGTCCACACACACATCCAGCTAAATCCTAGCTCCAGAAGTCATATGGCGCTTCTGAGGCCTACTGTGTCCCCAAACAGCCGTTTATCACCACATATGGGGTATTTTTTACTCTGGAGAAATTGCTTTACAAATGTTGTGGAGCTTTTTCTCCTTTAGTCCTTGTGGAAAAGATAAAATGTAGGTTTAGCTATTTTTTTTTATTTGAAAAAAATTTAGATTTTTATTTTCACGGCCTACTTCCAATTTCTGGAGAATAAAACTGGGGTCAAAATGCTCACTATACCCCTAAATAATTTCCTCAAGGGGTGTGGTTTCCAAAATGGGGTAACTTTTGGGAGATTTCCTCTGTTTTGGCCCCTCAGGTTCTTTGCACATGTGACATGGCCTCCCCAAACCATTCCTGTTAAATTTTAGCTCCAAATGACGCTCTTTCCCTTCTGAGCCCTGCCATGTGTCCCAACAGCCTTTTATGATCACATATGGGGTAATGTTTCAATTGGGAGAAATTGCTTTACAAATGTTGGGGTGCTTTTTCTCCTTTAGTCCTTGTGGAAATCAGAAAATTTGCTAAACCTACATTTTCTTTGAAAAAAATGTAGATTTTCATTTTCACGGCCTTGCAATAATTTCTACAAAAAACCTGTGGGGTCAAAATACTCATTATACCCCTAGATAATTTCCTCAAGGGGTATAGTTTTCAAAATGAGGTCACTTGTGGGGGCTTCTACTGTTTTGGCCCCTCAGGGGCTTGGCAAATGCGACATGGCCTCCACAAACCATTCCTACAAAATTTGAGCTCCAAAAGCCAAATGGCGCTCTTTCCATTGTAAGCCCTGCTGTGTGTCCAAACAGCCATTTATGACCACATGTGGGGTATTGTTTTACTCAGGAGGAATTGCTTTACAAATGTTGCAGTGCTTTTTTTTAAAATTTAGTCCTTGTGGAAATGATAAAAAATTAGCTAAACCTATGTTTTCTTTGAAAAAAGTAGATTTTCATTTTCACGGCCTACTTCCAATAATTTCTGCAAAAAACCTGTGGGGTGAAAATGCTTAGCTAATGAGAACCAAAAATTGTTAGTCATAATCTTCAACATTAAAATAATAAAATACTGGAAATAGATCAATCTGCGTGTAATAACTCTATATAATATAGGTTTCACCTTTTGAATTGAATTACTGAAATTAACTTTTTGATATTCTAGTTCATTGAGAAGGACCTGTATATGGGGGATGTTAATTAGCAACTGTTTTGTGGGGTATAGCTGCCTGTCTTACGAGGAGATACATTTCAATTTAGAAAAAATGCAAATTTTTGAAATGTCACAATTTTGGTGTTTTTCACAATTAAATACTGAATGTACCGACCAAATTTTACCACTAACTTAAACTCCAATGTGTCACGAGAAAACAATCTCAGAATCGCTTGGATTTAGAATAGCATTCCGAAGTTATTACCACATAAAGTGAAACCTGTCAGACTTGAAAAATGAGGCTCTGTCAGGAAGGTCAAAAGTGGCCAAAGCGGGAAACTAGGAAGTATGGTTACAAGAAAGAAAGTGAGAAGTTTCTTGTTGTGGAAGGATTAATCTGTAACTATGTAAGTGCTCAGTTTGTTGTTGAGTTGAATGTAGAAAGGTTAGTGGTGTCAGAGGGATGATTCATGACTGTTAATACTTGCAGTTATTGTTTTTGTATTTGTAGTAGAAACATGTGAGCGCAGCACTTCCTCTATTTTGCAATGTTTTTACTGAGGTGGAGTAAACAGGTTTTGGAGAGAGTAAACACAGCTTCTGTAATTCTTCCCAATCTTATGTTCCCCGATCTGCTGTCTTATTTCTTATGTTTTAAGTGGAGTTTCAGATAATGTGCACAGTCATCCCTCCTGATATGATCCCTTTTCTCGGCACTAGTCATTGCAGCTCTACCAACACTGCTGCATGTCACCATACGTATGTCTCTCTGAGGACCGGATAGGGGACTCCCGAAATGTACATACTTATGCTTCATTCTACTAAGCTTTAGGTTTTGCTTCAATGACCGCGCATGCAAAGCCTTCCACATTCCAAATTTAGACCCGCATCATTATCACAGCGAATTACTGGATACTATTCCTTTGATTTACACCATTGTCATTCTATGTGGCAGCAGTGTGATACAAAGCAAAAGGAAACCATAATACAAATTGGTACAAACAAAAAGAAAAAAAAATCATCCTATGGTCGGTTGTAATAATTAAAAACGTCAGTTGTGCCAAGACAGCTGGACAGACAAAAAATGGACAGAGGCAGCACTTCCAAAAAGAGCAAGAGCTATTTATTCACCCATGCGACGTTTCAGTCCAACTGGACTGAAACGTCGCATGGGTGAATAAATAGCTCTTGCTCTTTTTGGAAGTGCTGCCTCTGTCCATTTTTTGTCTGCTTGATATCCAGGACCGTGGACCAGGTCTATTTGAGGCGTGCACCCACTTGCAGTCCAGTGCTGTGGAATCTTTTCGTTTTGAAGACAGCTGGACAGACCTAACCTCTTGGGGTGAATTTACACGTGCCAGATTTGTTGCAGAAATTTCTGAGACTCCTACATGGTGCAGAAAGAACCCAGATGTATGGAATAGATCTTTCGGGTACAAAAATGCAACAAATCTGCATTGTGTGAATTCAACCGTATGCTGCCTGAATTTGTATTGTGGGTGCAGTATAATTTCTGTCCAACAGGTGGCAACATTTCACAACATTGAACCTTTTAGTGACCAGCGTATTTTGGGCCTAAATGACTGAGCAATTTTTGTTTTTTATTTTTGTTTTTTAGCTTTTTGATTGTCGCATTTAAAACTGAATACATTTTAATTTTTCTGTAGACAGTCTTGTGAGGGCTTTTTTGTTTTTTGGCAGGATGAGGTTTAGTGGCATGATTTTGGGGAACATATAATTTATTTATTAACTTATAAATTTTTTGGGGTGTAATGGAAATAAAAAAAGTTTTATCATTCTTTTTTGTGTCCTGAACTTACGAAGTTTACCATGTTGTTGAAATAAAATAACTTGATTCTGCGAGTGGTTAAGATTACAGCAATACCAAATTTATTTTGTTTTTTTATCTTTTACTACTATTGCACAATAATAATAAAAGTATTTTGTTTGTTACCATATTCTAAGAGACATGACTTTTTAGCTTTTCCGCCGATATAGCTCTGTGTGGGCTTATTTATTGTGGGACAACGTTTTTATTAGTACCATTTTGGGGTACATGCAACTGCTGGCTTTTTTTCTTGCATTTTATTGGAAAGCACAATGAACAAAAAAAAACAGCAATTTTGTCATGGTTTTACTTTATACGGTTTTCACCGTGCGGATTAAATAATGTAATAGTTTTATAGTTTGCGCCGTTACGGATGCAGTAATGCCAATTATGTGTACCCTATTAAAAAATAACTGTTTTCATAAAGCATTTTGTTGGAAGAAAGTGGGTTTTTCATTTTATTTTTTTTACACAGGATTTTTTTCATTTATTAGTTTTAGGAAACCATTTTTTTCTTTTTTCTTTTTTGGAGACTTTACTATGCAAACATTTGAGAACTTTGATAATATACTCCAATACTTCTGTATTGCACTGTTTTATGCTGTCTGTGTAAAACTGACAGGCATGACAGGGTCTAGTAGGCATACACTGAAGGCAGACCTGGGGGGCCTTTCTTAGGCCCTGGCTGCCATAAAATTCCCTGGCACCCCACAGTCGCGGGGGTGCTGGATGGGGTGACCGAGGGAGCCCCCTCCCTCTGAAACCACTTAGATGTCGCGGTCGCAATTGAACGTGTTGACACACAGTGAATTTTGCGTGGTGGGTTCCGCTGCAAAATCCGCTACGTAACTACTCCTGCTGTTGGCAGGAAGAGACTTCGATGGGAGGTTTGGGTGGAATCCGCCCGAAGATCGAGCAGGACGCTTTTCCCCGCTAGCGGCTAACAGAAGTGTCCAACTCCCATTGTAATGAATGGGAGCAGGAAATTTTCGGCGGATTGCGCCACAAATTTTCTCCGTGTGAACATAACCTAAGAGTATGTTCACACGCTTTAAAAAAAAAAGTCTGAAAATACGGAGCCGTTTTCAAGGGAAAACCACTCCTGATTTTTTGACGTTTTTTTAGCAACTCGCGTTTTTCACAGTTTTTTACGGCCGTTTTTGGTGCAGTTTTTCTATAGAGTCCACGAAAAACAGCTCCAAAAACTACGCATAAAGTGACATGCACTTTTTTGCGGGTGTTTTTTTTTTTACGTGGCTGTTTGGAGCAGAACGACATTTTTCCCATTGAAATCAATGGGCAGATGTTTTGAAGCATAAATAAGCCGCGTGAACATTCCCTAAGGGGTTAAACGGCGGGTTCGAAGCGGTTAAAACAGCCAGATCTGGCACGGGACTCCCTTTTTCACGGCGCTGTGGCAGGCGTATCTGGTCATCAAGGGGTCGATTTACCTTTTTTTTTTTTTTTTTCTTTTTTTTTTTTTATAATGCAGGTTTATTTCAGAACATCCCATCTGTTCTACAGCGACAAACCAAAATAGAATATGCAACACATGATGATTTTAAGGTGTAAATTTAACCTCTTAGGGCTTGCCCACACACAACGGAATTAAAGCAAAAATTCAGTTGAAAAACGCAGACATTCTGCTGTGGCAAAAACGCACCATTTCCTGCGTTTTTTTTATGCCAGAAAATGGTGCTTATTTTGCTGCAGCGGAATGTCTGCGTTTTTCATCGGAATATGTGCAGACATTTTCAAGCGACACAGCGAAATGTAACGGTGCTTGTTCTGTACATCTTGTGCTGTTTCTTAATAAGAGTTGACCAGTTGTAGAAGCAGATTCCAGACATGAACTGCAATAATTCGAGTAGTGTTTCAAGTTCACTTAGTTCTGGCTACAATCCATGTTTGTTTTGTTTCCTTTAATAACATTGGACATAATGGAAAATTTGTATGCAGTACTTAAATGCATAATACATTTTAACAGTGGCCTAGAGTGAACCCAAGTGATATGATTGTGGAGAACTGAACCTTTTGGCATTGAGAATAGTTTATTTCTCTCGGGGTGTCCACTAGATGGCGATGTTGTAATAGTTTCTCTTCTACTTTGAAGTTGAATTTCATTATTACAAGCATGTCTTGCCTTCTATAATGTGTTGAGAAAAGATGATGGGGGAGATGTATTAAGACTGCGCCAGTCTTCATATAAAAACAAGCTGGCGTAATATATGACAAATTTATTAAGAGGCACACACCTCTTAATAAATTTGTTGCAATGTCGACTGTTAATGCGACACTAAATGAAATCTACGCCAGCCAGATTTCCTCTTTAGTTTACGCCAGCTACTTGGGTAAATTATAGTAAATGCGTCGGACCACTGGTGACCACGCCCCTTTTTGCGAACCCCACCTACTTTTTGAAAGTGGCTAGAGCGGGGAAACTAACTTGCAACCCATTTTTTATTTCATGGAGATTGCACTGGCCAAATATGTATTCTTGTGCTGAAACAGGACTGGCAAAAACTTGGAAGCACATCATTCCCTGAAATGTTATTGTATCTTGTAGCATACAGATTGCCCTTCACTGTAACTAAGGCCTGTTCACATCAGCGACTGGTTCCGTTCAGGGTTTTCGTTCATCCGTTCCATCAGAATAACAGATGAATGGAAATCCAAACAAACCATGGCTGCCTTTTACATTACCATTGATTTCAATGGTAATGTTGCAGTTGGTCTCGGATTGTTTCCGGGGTTTTTTTGCCGAACAATAGCGTAGTCGACTACGCTATTGTTTCCGCTAATAAACGGAGACCTTGAAATCAATGGTAATGCAATTGGAAGCCATGGTTAACATTTTGAGGTGCGTATAATTTATTGATTGTAAACGTTATTTTACAGTTCTTTCTTCTTGTCAGTGTATCACACGAATAGGCACATACCTATGGCAGATCTAGTGGCCTTTGTCAGGCGCCTGGCTGCCATGGTAATACACCAGCATTCTGCGATCACTCTGCGCGGATAACGATGGTCTGACGGCGGGTAGCCATCTCCCGCTGTCAAACTTCTTTGTTGACCTCTACATCTCAAGGGGTTTCAGCGGTCAGGCTGAGATTTTTCTCTGATCCTAGCCATTTCAGCGGGATCCCAGCTATCAATCATAGCCAAGCTCCCATTATTATTGCACAAGCACAACTTCTGTGCCCACACGATCACCAGGACATACTACTACGTACTATTGTAATTATGAGCCTGCATTTAGGACGTAATAGTATATCCATGTGCAAAAATGGATAAAGCAGTTTTTCATTCATATATTTATCTGTATTATCAGTGTGTTCCTATGTCGCAGATACAAATACGGATCTATAAAGGATATGTATTATATTCCATTGAATTCTATATGGTTAAAACAGGTGTCACAAGGCATCCGATGGATCATACTTCATATTAGGGATACTATTTAGATACCGTGCACCCTCAGACCATTCAATACCGTTAATTCATGTGTTTTGATACTAAGCTGTGCGGCCACACAGCTTAGTATTGTAACACATGAATGTTGTAAGAGTGGGCCTGCGGCTGTGTAATAGCCATTGCGCCGCTCCAGAAAAGTGTGCGCGCGCGGTCCGCATGAGGTGATGTGACCAGCGCTGCACTGAGTGGCGACACTGAAGACTGGGAACATGGCGGGCGCACAGCAAAACACTGTCAGGAGAGGGGCAATGACTGTATTATATGGCTGTATAGCCGCAGCCCCGCTCCTACGGCGGATATCAGAGAAACTGATCTCCGCTGCTATTCCCATGAATGCTGCGCTCAAAGCTGACCATTCTATTGGAGAATGAGATGGGGGAATGCCCTTTGGATGCGTCACAGGGAATCCCTATGACGTGATAGAGGGACCTACTATATATGGGCAGACAGTCCAGGGTCCACTGAAGGACCCCAGGGCTGTCTGACTAGATTTCCTGTTAGGGGATACTTAGGCCCCATGCCCACTTCAGTTTTTTCCTTCAGGGTGCTAGCCGTTTTCACCCTGACCCATTCATTTCAATGGGGCCATGCACACTTCAGTTTTTTTGACGGTCCCGTTGATCCGTTCTGACAAAAGTAGACAATGTACTACTTTGGTCCGGGATTCCGTGACCGTGAGGCCCATGCAAGTCAGTGGGGCCGTCAAAAAAAACTGAATGCACATGGAAGGCATCCGTGTGTGACGGAGCCGTTGCCTAGCAACCGCCGGGCGGGCAGTAAAACATAACAGAAATATTACACTAATCGGCAGCCACTTGTCTCTGTCAATCACTGAGAGAGAAAAGAGGCTGCTGATTAAGCCGGTGATCGGCTGCAGAGGCCGCGGCAGCCTGTGATCGGCTGCAGAGGCCGCGGCAGCCTGTGATCGGCTGCAGAGGCCGCGGCAGCCTGTGATCGGCTGCAGAGGCCGCGGCAGCCTGTGATCGGCTGCAGAGGCCGCGGCAGCCTGTGATCGGCTGCAGAGGCCGCGGCAGCCTGTGATCGGCTGCAGAGGCCGCGGCAGCCTGTGATCGGCTGCAGAGGCCGCGGCAGCCTGTGATCCTGGCCTTCTGACGTCATCCTGACGTGCGTAACCGCCACTACAGCCTATGATTGACTGCAGCTTCGACACGGATGAAACCTCATAGCTGGAGGCCGGACAGGAGGAATGTAAGTATGAAATTTTATTTATTTTTTTTATTACATTAAAATTGTATTTTCCGAGCGCCGAGCATGGTACTGTCAAGGGGGCTGAAAGAGTTACCGCCGATCAGTGCAGCCCATTAACTCTTTCAGCACCCTGGACAGTACCATGCTCGGCGCACGGAAACGGAAACACGGAGTGCACACGGCCGATAAAACGGACACACGGATCCGTCAAAAACGGCCGTGAAAACCGTGTTCGTACACAGGCTAATGTACTGGCATATAGATGTATGCCAGTACATTAAAGTTTAAAAATAAATACCTAAAGTAACGTTAAATTAAGAAAAAAATACACTTTTTTTACAATAAAGATTAAAATAAAAGTCTCAAAGTATACACATTTGGTATCGTCGCGACCGTAATAACAAATTTATAGCGTCATTTATGATGTTCACACTGTTAAAAAATGAAAAAAAAATAAAAACCTGCTTTCTTACATTTATTAATGTGAGGCACGAGGTGCTCACATTATTACTAATTAACCCCATCATATACCTCACACATTAACCCAATGTTGTCCATTATGACTGAGGAACATAATGGGGTTAATTGCTTTTAATGTGAGGCACACGGAGGTTCAAAATTCATCATACCACGCGCCTCACATCATAAAATGGAAGAACTTTTTTTTATTTATTATTGTTGGCAAAGTGTCGCAATACTACACGAAGTATCGGTATCGATGACCAAATTCTGGTATCGTAACAAACCTACTCCGTATTAGAAAGTGTGGAATTCACATAGAACTCTGCATTCATGTATAGCTCCTTAGAATAACTCTGGCTCTGCATTCTGTCCATGTAAAACAGATCCTCAATACAGAGCCAAACTAAATGGGTGCGAACGAGGCCTAATTCATCTTCTTTGTAGACTTAAGTAAACTGTTCAATATTGTAAATTGTCGAGCAGCGTTTACATTTTTGTTTTAGATGGCTCGAAGTTCAAGATGAAATTAGAGAGCCTAGAATGTTATTCCACATACTATAACTATATTCTTTTTATATTTTGCAGAAAAGCGCAAGAAGAGAATAAAAAAGTTGTCTTGGCTGGATGTGTCCCTCAAGCTCAACCCAGACAAGACTACCTGAAAGGTCTCAGTATAATTGGGGTAAGATGACTGAATTGGGCTCTGGTCCGCTCCAGGACATAGATAATTGGCTTTTTCAATAACTTATAGATTCATAGCTCAGACGGACTGTAAATTAATAAGTTTAGTTATGATCCTAGCTATTTTACCCCAGTGGAGCAATAATTGAGAGTTTACATTCTGCCTGTAGGTGGTTAAATTAAGCAACACACCGTAATCTTGCATGATGCTACTTTTCTCCCTCCCTTTCTGAGATTAAAGCTTTAATTTTACCATTTTATAATGTCAATTCTGTAAATGTTATGGTTGTTCAGGCCTCAAGCTTTTTTTTTTTTTTTTTGAGTGCACTTTCTACTATATAATATCCTCCTTCTCTTTACATTATAAACCATAGCGTTTACAATTCGTTTACGCCAGGCCAAAAAAGTTGCAAATGACGGCGCACTCTTTTTTTTTTTTTTTTTTCTCGCAAAATGTTTGACTTTTTTTGGGGAAGTCAGTTTTAAAAAGCGCGGATAAGCCAGCCAATGGCACAATTTTTAATGCAAATCTACGCCTGCTCAGATTTTATTTTCTCCTTTAGGACAGTTCAGGATGCATCCAAGTCGCCTTTACATTACATTCATTTACTATGTTACATGTATGTTGGGAAAGCTCCCAACTCCCAATGTACATGCTAAATGTGAGCATAGGGCTTTATTAGCCCGATGGAGGCCAAAAGTGTCGTTTTGGCCTGGTTTAGGTTTAATATTTTTTGGAATAGTGTAGTAGTCGGAATCCCGTAAAAATGCTTTTTTAAAAAAAATAAAAATATATATATTAAGCAAGCAAAACTTTTATATCTATGTCTTGCAACTGTCTAACCCTCTAAGGCTGGGTTACCACATAGTGTAAATGCTGCAAAAATTCCGCAGCATTACAGTAGCCGCAAAGTGAATGATATTTGAAGAAATCTTATGCACGCGCTGCCAAAAAAATTCTGCAGCGAAATCGTTCATAAATTTGACCTGCGATGTGGATTTTAAATCCACATCATGTCAATTAATACTGCATATTCGTTGCTCTCCTGTGGCAGGTTTTCCCCGTTTGAATCCAATGGGGATGTTAAAACGCAGTGTATCCGACCTGTGTGAACCCAGCCTTGGGGTATGTTCATACAGATATTTAAAAAAAATTTGCCGAGCAGAAGAAATCTACCTCAAAATTTATTCGTAATTTTTATGGTCGATTTTAAAATGCAAGCGTTTTTTTGACACTTCGTTTTTTTAACCCATTTTTTGCCAAAAACTGTGTCAAGAAATGCTCCAATTCAGCGCTGCATTGTTTCCTACCTCATGGATTTCATTGGAGGTTTACAGGCGGAAACTGATTCAATTGTTGTTTTGGCTCCCTATATATAAATTTTCTGTATTAACCCAACAGGGCATCAACTACCCTCGAGAGAGAAAGGTTAGGTTGCGCCTTCTTGGCGTTAACCAGTTCAACTGTTATGACCTAGTGACAGGTCATCTTGAAATATGCTTGGGTATACAATGTTGCTGTATTTTATGCTTTTCATTCACAAACCATAAGAGTTCACATTTTCTATGTTCTAAAGTCTACCTATTCTCCTTTCTGTATATTCGGCAAATTTAATCTGTTAGATGGAGCTTGATAGTTATGGGGAGAAGGCTTTTAAATAGGGGCAGAGAGAGAAGGTGGGCAGGATGAGCCCAGTGATTAGGGTTTCTTAAAGAGGTATTCCGTTTTTAGTGCATTAAGCTTTTTCATTGTATAATGGAAACTTGTGGAGCTTTATAATATACATATATACAATATGATTTTGAAAACTATGCGTTTGGTAAGCTTATTAATATCTTTCTGTATTTACTTTAATAATATATGACCGGTCTGGACAAATCTTAGCCAGGAGCCAGCAACAACACGCTATAGGGCCTTGGATGTGCAATCGTAGACTTAAAGATTGTTAGAGGTTTTGCTCTCTGTAGAATCATAAAACTATATTTTTTAATTCTTCACTCTGCAGGGCCTTCACTTCTGCTACAGTTTAGGGGTAGTTGGATTTTGGTTTAGGCCTCATTCACACATCCTTCACCGTGTATAGGTCTGTAAATAACGGATCCGTGCGTCCGTATGGTTTCCATTTTCATACCGCAACCATTCCATTACTCAGTATTTTGCGTCCGTATTTCACGCACCGCAAAAAAAATGAGCGAAAATCAGTCCACCCTGACACTGCCTGGCAACCGATCTGCAAAAAAATGGACGGCACACGGATGCCTTCCTTGTGCGGTCCGTTCTTTTCACTGACCCATAGGCTAGAATGGGCGAGACCGAACTGCAAATACAGACCGGAAAAGGACCTGTTCTATCATTTGCGGTACAGGCACACTGATCCACAACAAAAACGGATGTGTGCACGGCCCCATAGAAATGAATAGGTCAGTGTGCTATCCGTTAAAAAAAAAAAAACGGACAGCGCATTCAAAAATTTCACTGAAGTGTACACGAGCTCTTAACTGTAAGCACTACTGACTGGTATAAAAAATGATCTCTCGTGTGGGGGTGGTCATCTCAAAGAAAAAAGTAAACAGAATGCAGGTTAGGCTAATTTCACACTACCGTTAGTATACGTTTACCTCTCTTCCATCAGAGGATGGAAACGGTCAACGTAAATAAACGGTTCCGTTCGAATTACCATTGATTTCAATGGTAATTATTTGTTTCCGTTGCTTTCAGTTTGTCTCTGTTCAGTAGGTTTCCGTTTGTTTTTTTCTTTTACGGAAACAAGAGTTCTGCAGACTTATTTTTTTGACAGAAGCAAAAGTGCAAACCGAAACCTAGCAAACGGAAAGCAACTGAAACAAAAGAATTACCATTGAAATCAATGGTAATTCTAACGGAACCGTTGCTTTACGTTTAATGTTTCCTGTCTGACGGAAGAGAGGTGAACTTAGCCTTAAAGTGTTTAAAGCGGTTCTGCCATATGTTTTTTTTCTACACAACTCAACATTGAAATTGCAACACCAAAAAGGAAAAGTTTTGGAATTAAGGAAATCACAGGATCGATAGACTTGTTAATGGTACTCAAATGATAAAATGGAAACAAAATATTCCAAACATCTTGAATTACTCAGCATAGAGTGATCGCCATGTGCAGAAATACACACTTACGCCTTGGCATGCTGTCAATGAGAGTATTAATGGTTGTCTGAGCAATGTTATACCACGCTGAATGCAATTGGGATAAACAAATCATCAAGATTGGTTGCCGGCAGCTCCCTTTGCAATTGCCGACCAATGATGCCCCAGATGTGCTCGATGGGTGACAAGTCCGGAGACGTTGCAGGCCTTGGTAGTACGTTTAGTCTACGCAGGCTGCTCACAGTAGCATTCTGGGACACTTTGGAGAAATGGCCATACCACAGGTTCCACGATCAAATCAATGTAACGCCCAGCTGTTGGTGTACCTGAAATGAAGACTAGAGGGGACAGTCTACTGTACATTATGCCACCTCACACCATATTCCCAGAAGTAGAACTGGTATGACGTTCCCTTGATAAGGCCTCATTCATAATGCTGCCCACGTGGTCTCCAGACCAAACACTGGCTGTAACTGCGTCCGAGACAAAAGTGGGACTCGTCACTGAAGAGGATAAACCTCCATTCCAGCCCCCATTGCCGTCTTGCTGTGCACCATGATAGCCTTTGAGAGCGGTGGCGTGTAGTAAATTGAACACCTGTAGCTGGACATTTGGCTCATAGCCCATTGTCGTGCAAACGCCTTATGATGGTTTGTGTCGACACTGGTTGCCTCCCTAGATTTGACGTCCAATTTCACTTGCAGTACAGAATGGATCACTACTCTCCATTCTTCCAATCAGACGATTTGTCAGTGCAGAGGTTTGCCTCCACGCACCTCTTACGGTCATTCCCATTTGTTGCTCTCCCAACATCCGGGACACACAATGTGGAACAGTGCTGACATCTGGGCCTAGGCGCGTAGCTATCTGATAAACCAAGGTCTCCCAGGTCAAGGATTCTGTGCCTTTGTTTGCGATGAGGCTAAAAAAACGTTGCTTTCAATCAATCTTTTATGCCCCTCCCACATGCCAAAGATTGGAGCTCGGTTCTACAAAATGTGATTATAGCAGAACTTGGCAACACCTGCTACTGCCTCGATTTGCATAACCTTAGGGCTTGATGCATGGATCGCTAAGTATCTTTGCACACCGCACCACACAAACGACAATGTACAAATGGAGGGGGAAATAAAAAATAAAAAAAATGTGGAGTGCTTCTTTAACATTTGATCTAGATTATATACCTAAATATTTGTACGATGTCACGTTACATGTGTCGAAAAAAACGGTCCATCAAGTTCAACTCGTCATTCATTGCTTGATTAATTATAACCCTCAAAGCCCGTCATCCATAAATAAGCATCTAGGCTATTTTTAAATGCTGACATAGTATCTGCCATCACTATTTTTTGGGGTAAGGCATTCTGTAGCTTGACCGCTCTAAGGCTGGGTTCACACGGCCTATTTTCAGACGTAAACGAGGCGTATTATGCCTCGTTTTACGTCTGAAAATAGGGCTACAATACGTCGGCAAACATCTGCCCATTCATTTGAATGGGTTTGCCGACGTACTGTGCCGACGACCTGTAATTTACGCGTCATCGTTTGACAGCTGTCAAACGACGCGTAAAAATACAGCCTCGTCAAAAGAAGCGCAGGACGCTTCTTTCAGATGTAATTTGAGCCGTTCTTCATTGAACTCCATGAAGAGCAGCTCAAAATTTACGGCTGTCAGAGAAGCCTCGCAAAATGCGAGGAGGAGCAATTACGGCTGAAACGAGGCAGCTGTTTTCTCCTGAAAACAGTCTGTCTTTTCAGATGTAAATGCCTGCTATCGTGTGCACATACCCTAACTGTAAAGAATCCTTTCCTAGATTGATGTCTGACACTTCTTTCTTCCACACGCAGTGGCTGTCCTCTGGTACTTTGCAGAGTCCTTGGAAGGAACAGATTATGTGCTAGTAACACTTCCTGATTAAAAATAGACACCACTATCTCCGGTTTTCTATGTAGGTCGATAATCATTTCTTTAGTTTTGCCAATATTCAGAAGCAAACCATTTCAAATGCTCCAAATTACAAAATCCGATATCAAATCCCTATGTTCTTTTTCTCAGCCTTCCTTTATGGCCCCATAATTTGTGTCATCAGAGAACTACTGTAGAGGAGTTTTCCGAACGATACCTAAACTCTCACCAATTTTTGGTTTATATGCAAAGTGTAAAGGATCCTCATTTACCATGGCTGATTTTAGGTACCCTAACATTCTACTGTATGTTCCACATCCTCTTATCTGCCCCGATCACGGCTTCCTCCATTATTTCAACTACGTTAGAAAATCTATTGAAATATTGATTTAATTAATTCACTTTCCCTTCATCCTCAACTACCTTTGGTCGCGTCCTCATCCCTGTTATAGCTTTCATTCCTGACCAAACCTCCCGCACATTATTTTTTGCAAGTTTGAATTTCAATTCCCTTCTATATACATCCTTATTTTCCCATATTTTGCTCTTCAAATCCCTTTGCGCTGTCTTAATCTCCTCACCATCCCTGTCTCTGTATGCCTTTTTCTTCCTGTTCAATAACTCTTTAAGATCTTTTTCCACCCACGGTTTGTTTTTAAAACCCTTCACCTGCACTTCCAGTATAATTAGATCTGTACAAAAATTAATAAAATCAGTTATACATTCTGTAACTTCATTTATATCACTTCTGTCTGCCCCTAATCCAAAACTCCCCAATCTCTAATTTCAAAACAAGTTTATAGCACTTCTTCAGTTTCCTTATTCCATTTCCTTACAAATTTTAACCTCAACCATAAGACCAAGTTATGGTCCGAACAGCAGCAATATATCAATACTATAGGCATTCTTTACATTTGCATACAATAAATCCAATGTTTTATCTCCCCTTGTTGTACAATCCACAGTCAATACAAAAAAACAGCTGAGATATTGAGTCATGATACCTGACATTACAGATGATAAAACCACACAAGCCGCATCAGCTGACGGCGGAATATACACCACACAAACCATAATCATATCAAATTCCCTTGCAAAAAAGTCTACCACAAGCAATTCAATATCAACTCTGCAGTGTATTTCTTTCACAGTTATATAACCCGGATGACACCATTTACAATTAATATACATTGCCATACCCCCCCCCCCTTTCTTCTTCCCAGTACTCTTAAAATCTCTATCTGATCATACCCGGGGACTTCAATACATGCATCTGGGATGGCACTATGCAGCCACGTCTCTGTAAAAGCAAGGAGACAACATTTCCTTTCATCACTGTCAAACATCCCCGTTGCAACAAGCTCATCCATTTTATTACCTATTGATCTAACATTCCCCAATAGTATCAAGGGAACCGCAGGTTTATACTTCCTCCTTTTTTCCCGCACCTTATGGCCTGCCCTACAACACCTAAAGGGCCGCCGTACATCTCTAGGAACCTTTTCTAATTTAGTTAGACTTTGGCATATCACTTCCTATATGCAATAGCTCTCTCCTAGAATATCTAATCACAATATTGCTAACCACACTAACAATAGTAAGATTATTATTAAAAATCTGTGCTTCAGGTATAAAATAGACATCCGCGTTCTCCTGCGTCGTTCTATAGCACGGATGTCCCTTCGGACGTTCAACGCCCTTAGTATCTAGTACATCCAGTGTATTCCTGAGTTCCAAAAGGTGAAATGCAGTATCTAACCACCCCAAGCGTCGCTGCTGGTAGCGGCAACAGGGGCAATAGAGACAGCATGGGAAGCAGCATTGGCATAAACAGCCCTCCCAATCCCTTCATCCTCTTTTGCAATAGTTTCCTTTGTAGTCACTGTGTCCGCATTAATGATGTTAATGGTGGGACAGGTATCGTTGACCTCAAAGATCCTTGCACCATGAAAATGGCTATTTCGGGCTGTAGCCTCCTGCCCTCAGGGTTGAGTGTCTTGACCCTCTCTTCCCCCTCTTCCTTTCACCACTCTGCAACCCTTACCACGGTGAATCTCTCCTCTTCTCTACTGCGCCTCTCTCAGCGTGGTAACCCCGGCGGGTGACTGACCTGGATGCTGCTCCCGGCACTTCCACTGCCTCCGCCTCACCAAGCGTGTTTGCACTCCCATCTGACTGCAATCCCCCAGGCTGACGGACGGGCACCGCAACCTATCGCCACTGCTCACTGCACTTCATTCTAGATGTCACGATACCAGAATTTGGACTTCGATACCGATACTTTGTTTAGTATTGCGATTTCGATACCAATTCGATACTTTGCCAACAGTAATAAAAAAGTTCTTCCATTTTCTGATGTGAGGTGCGTGGTGTGATGATGAATTTAACCTCCACGTGCTTCAGATTAATAGTAATTAACCCCATCATGTTTCTCAGTCATAATGGGTTAATATGTAATGTACATGATGGGGTTAATTACTATTAATGTGAGGCACAGGGAGGTTAAATTAATCACACCTTGTGCCCCACAGTAAGTGATAGAAAGCAGTTTTTATTTTTTTACAGCGTACACATCATAAATAATGTAAAAAATTGTTGTGCAGGTTATTTCGGCTGCGCAAATACCGAATGTGTATATTTTATGTATTGAGACTTATTTTAATGTTTATTGTAAAAAACGTGTGTGTATTTTTTTTAATTTAACATTACTTTTGTTTTCACTTTATTTTTTAAACCTTAATGTACTGGCATATATCTATATACTAATAGTACACAGGCAGTTGGTAGGACATGCCTAAGTATGCCCTAACAACAAGAAATATGGTAGGACAGCCCTGGGGTCCTTCAATAGACCCTGGGCTGTCTGCCCATATATGGTATGTCCCTCAATCGCGTCAGAGGAATTCCCTGTGACGCAATCCAAGGGGCATCCCCCCTGCTCATTTTCCCCTGAATGCTGCAGTCCGCTGTGATCGCAGCATTCACAGGAATAGCGGTGGAGATGAGGTTTCTCTGATCTCAGCCGATATAGAGCGGGGCTGCGGCTGTGTAATACAGCTATTGCCCCGCTCCTGGCAGGAAGTGCGCACGCGGTCAGCATGAGGAGATGCGGCCGGCGCTGCACTAATGAGCGGCGGTTCAGGCACGGAGGACAGAACATGGGGGTGTTTTGTAGTGCGCCCGCCATTTTCTGTCTTCAGTGCCGCCGCTCATTAGTACTGCGCTGGCTGCATCGCATCATCCTGACCTCGCGCACTTGTTGTCAGGACTCCGTATTACACAGCCGCACTCTCATACATTCATGTGTTACTATACATAGCTGTGCGGCCGCACAGCTAAGTATCGAAATACATGAAATAACGGTATCGAACCGTTTGGGGATGCAAAGTATCGAAACCGTATCGAAGTTTCGATGCATCGTGCATCCCTACTTCATTCCTGCGCTCCCAGCCACTACGCGGTCCGGCTTGAACAAACCGGGCCACTACCTCCTCCACCAGGTCACTACCTCCTCCACCTCCCTCGTTTCCTCCTCCTATATGAAGCAATGAACATGGGCACACCGCCCAACAATCATTAACACTTTCTCGGAGACGGAGCCACTCTCGCTGCCGCTAGCACGGCACATGGCAACGCTGCGTATATGCCAACACCCTTCTTATCTATAAATCTAAATATATGCTTTTTATATAAAGATGAAATAAAAAGTTTTATTATGCTGTAAATACATATTTGGTCGCTGCTGGGTCTGGATTTAATTTGTGTTCTGTATTTTTTGTTTTGCCTTGTTATTCCCCTTCGTCCTTTGTGTATATTACTGGTGCATTAAAGAACATTTTTCATTTTAAATGATCTGTCCAGGAAATTTGTCTGAAGCAGTATTGTAAATCTGTAACCAAGGTCAGTTGGGGAAGTGCAGTTGACATGGGTAGGATAAGAAACAAAATTGGATTTCTGAGCCGTGGTTGTGTGCATCAGAAGTAATGACCTGAATTAAGTTTGGCAAACATATTTAAACTTTAATCTTTCACAGAGTCGCGCCTGTGCATGATCTTGTCTTGATCAAGGCACAAATGTATGCTTACCTAATATAGGAGACAAAATTCATCAGCTGCTGTCTAGAAACCGTACAGTTGACTCTTATGTTGGTTGAAATGGCTTGTGTGCTTATTTTCAGTTTGATAAAAAAGGCATTTGCAGAAAGATGGGCCTCCGTTATAGTGTTCAAGAATTGATGATTGCATTTGCATTCAGTGTGCTTGAATAATATTACAAATTGTATTACTCTTAACATAGACCTATCTGAGGTTAAGGATGATATCCGTTATTGATGCCCTTCAATATAGAAATCTTTAAATGGCGTTCTTAGCGGTTTTTGTATGTAGAGTCAAGGTACAGAATAGTGTAGAATAACTGCAGACTTAGTGTACGTCTAGCTATTATATCATTTTGTTTTTAAAGGGACTTTGATATTAATAATCTATCCAAAGGATAGGCCATCAATATTCGATTGGTGGAGTTCGGACACCCGGCACACCCGCTGATCAGCTGTCTGTAGTGGCAACGAAAGTTGCGGCTGCTTCATAGTTTACTAGGCATAGCGCTGTATGCTTCCATTGCGGCTTTGCCTGGGATTGCTATTCCGGCACCATTCAAGTGAATGAGATTGGGCTGCAGAAATCTGCAAGCCTTAGCACAGCCGATACAGAAATGTACTGTTCTGTGCCTGATAAACTGTGAATAGGCCACCGCGTCAGCGGACAGCTTATTGGTGGAGGTTCTGGGAGTCAGTCCCCCACCGATCTGATTTTGATGACTTATCCTATTGCAGCCCTGGGGCCTAATGAAGGTGCCAGCGATTCAATGATGGTTTGTTCAAGTCCCTTTATGGGACTAAGAAAATGTAAATATTGATAGTAGAAAATAAACCAATAAATCCACTACAGTAATGTAAGCCCCCCCCCCCCCAACCAATACATAATTTGCATCACCCTGTCCCTAAAAGTCTGATCTGTTAAAATATAACATAATTTAACCTTTACGGTGAACTCTATAGAAAAAAAAACCCACAAATGCCAGAATTGATGGTATTGGGTCAAAAAAATGGTATGTAAAGTTATAGTTGAATGTACCCCAAAATTCTACCAATAACTACATATTGACCAGCAAAAAGAAAAACCTCGCACAGCTCCAGCAGAAAGCTAGTTATGGCTGTCAAATTTTATTTTTTAAGTGTTTTTTTATTTTTTAAAGTAGCAAAATACAAAAAAAATATATAAATTTGGTATCGCCGGAATAAAGCTTTTTCCATTTCACCCCACAAAATAAGTTTTACAATTTTCCCAGTGTATTATATGGTACGTTATGCGGGGAAGAAAAAAAACAAAGATTATAAAACGGACTATGGCAGGTAGGGGTTAAAGCTGGTCTGTCACCAGAATATGTTGCCCTATGTAAGGCCAGCATATTACAAGGACAGGTCCGCTCTACTATTAGCCAAACGGCACAATATTTTTTTGTGCCATTTGGGCTAATTGTAGCACTTTAAAGAATAAATCATAGTTGTGAGTCCGGTGTGATAATGAGCCTATCTCATACCTCTTCTGGTATGATTGTTGGCTGCCATGTATGCATGTCGATATACAGCAGACGTCCGTCACTGTGAGGTGGCAGGGGTAGCTCTCTCCTCATAAATACCTTTTGTATTATTTGATCACTCCTATTAGCCTAATGGAATAATTGTTTTGTGTCGTTTGGGCTAATAGAAGTACGGGCCTTTATCTGTAATAAACTGCCATTATATAGGGCAGCATATTCAGTTGACAGGTCTGCTCTAGAGTATCACTCATATCTGTTGCTGCATCTCCCGCTGAAATGTGAAGTCCGCAGTGGGAGATGCAACGTTAGGCTTGCTCTGCAGGAGCAGTGGTGTTGCCTCTGCAACTGGTCTGCCCTGTCTGTAGCTGCCTCTCCTACTACCGACTGCATGTTTCAGCAGGAACTGAAGCTACAGATATCATGGAAGAGTATTTTGAAGAAGCTAGAACGCTACAGTCATCCTCTCCTGAGACTAAAACGGCTGTATTAAAGGAAACCACTCACAAGGTTTGGCGCCTCGAAACCACCAGCATGTAGCTGTACCAAATTTGCCCCTGTCAAATGTCAGTTTAAAAAATAGTTAGTAAATTACCTTACAACTTACCCAGAAGAGTATTGCGACATCGGGCGCATGCACATTGTGCAGCTGAAGTGGAGGAGCGCACACCTGGCCTCACTGCGCATGCGCAGTATACTGTCCTCTGCTTCATGTGCGCAATACCAGTGTGTCCGATGCTGCTCTCGGGTTTAACTGTAGGTTACTTTCCAAACTATTCCCGAAAAGGCTGTTCAGGTTTGGAACACTAAACCCCAACTGCATAACGGCATGCGAAGTGGATCCAAACCTAGTGACAGGTTCCCGTTAAACTGCACAGGAAAGTAGATAAGACAGACTTTAGGATTAATTTCCCATTAAATCACATTCTTCCCACTCTTTCTAATAAGAGGATGTCATCATGTGTTACCGGACAAAAAATAGGAAGCAATCCAGTCAAAATACTATGGTTTTATTCATCCATCATTTCTGTGTCTGAATTGGTGTGGCCGTGTTTTTTTTTTTGGGTATAGAACCTGTTAACCCATATGGCTCTCAGCAGGTCTTACATAGTGTTTGCCATTTAGCAGAAAATATCTGTTTTAAGAATGTGTGTATTTATACAACGAAATTTCTTAGTGCTAGTCAATTGTTGTACGGTCTATTTCTAGGATTTTACCTTGGTATATAAAATATACTAAATATAAATATTCTAAAACTTAATGATGAATCAAATGGTCTGATAGGGTTTAAAAACATAATTTCCTTAACCTTTACGCTAACTGAAAAGGCCGACTCTTTTTTTTTTTCCTTTAATGCATTGGTGAATCATTTTCTTTAGCCATCTGTTTCCATGGCATTCATATGCAATAATACATTTCTGGGCTCTGCTGGTGACTTAAACCTCAAAATTATAGAGTACAGAAGTGAAAATGAATACACAGACAAGCGCACACTTTCAGGAGAAGTAAGCAATTTAATTAAAATTGATGCAAGTGAGGTTTTCAACAACCAAACCTGCCCTCCAAACCAAATGGAACAAAATGCAGTTCTGATTGTTTGAATGAGGGTGAAAAGCTTTCAACTTGCAAGCTATTTGTGACTATGGCTTTCTGGTGCCATGTCTTCCTTTAAAGCTATGAGCAATAGTGGGATCACGCAGGGCATCCACTTATCTCAAGGAGTGCAGCCGAATTAATTGTCACTGGCTTAAAAAGCCTGCCAGTCCTCTCTACAGCGGCATATGCCATAGGGGTTATTCCACTTCAAATACTTAAGGCTTTCTGATGGAAAATTTGATTTATACACACAAAGCGACATTAAAATCATACTTGTTGCGTGCTGCTCAGGCAGGAGAGAAGAAACAAGTACCAAAGAAACCTACAGTTAGAACATCACCCCCCCCCCCCCCCCCTTCTGGAACTTTATTACTTAAAGCAGCTCCTGTGGTTTCTTGTGCCCTTTGTAGCACATTCAGTAACAGCCTATTGCGCTCTCTTGAAGTGTAAATGGGCTCATGTAAGATCTCTTATGTACTCCAGTAACAAATTAATTGATCTCAATTTGCACATTCCAATCAAAATTACATTAAATAAGGTTAACCTGTAAAAAGGGCTGGGGGATTCATCAAAATACGATAAACCTGCTATTTGTTAGCCTGACTATCTGAAGGTGAATCTATTTTTATTTTGACTAGATATGGCGCGCGCCTCCCACACACCATTGGTCCCGCGTCCATTAGAGCGTTTTGATGCTGCTGCTGGCGTGGTGCCTACTGCGTTGTCATTTCTAACATGTCAGCGGTACTTGGCATGGAGGCTGAAAAAACTGCTGAGGTGCCTTCTAAGATAAAGGTCCATAGCAGCCCGCTGACTACGTTGTTAAGACTCACTCAGAAGACCTGTTGGTGAGCAGAGGGAGAGCAAATGTTCACCCACATGACCTGATGAGCAGACAGAGCGGGAGCGCGTATCCAGTGTCTGTATACAGTGAAGTCCGGTCTACCACATTCCTTTTTCAGAGAAGAGATGAGGTCATATAGCCCAGCCCGACCTGTAAAACAGGATCAAGTAATCAATTCAAATAGAGATGAGCTTTGGAAAAAGATTTTTAAGTAAATTGAAGTTCGGCTCTAACGTTACGTTTTGACCATCGGTGATTAAATGCAGGAATGAGAAGAGTTTGCAAAGCTATGATGACCCTAATGAAGTCACACTGCAGTTTGCAGTGTCCACTTGGCGTATATGCTAGGGAAGCTCCTGTCGTATACGCCAAACGTATCCTTAGGCCCTTATTCACCCAACGGAGGCCGAGAATTGGTTTTAGGCTGGTATATGTCCGTATAGTTTTTTAAACATGGGAGCCTATGGGCGTTGGATGTCACTAAATGCCAATACAGTAGCATCCGATGGATTTATTGACCACTAGTTTGATTTTTATTATGTAAATAGTGAAGTGACTGTGAAAACCTTGCTAATGAAAGTGGATTGCATGAATAAGGCCTCATTCACACGGCAGGGTTTCCCGGCCGGGTGCCGGCCGTTCATAAATCGGCCGGCACCCGGCTGCATTAGGAATGATAGACCCCTAATGGGGCTATTCACACGACCGATTTTTTGACGGCCGGAAAATCCGGCCGTCAAAAAATAGGACATGCTCTATCTTTGCCCGGGCACCCGGCCGCCCGGCTCCCATACAAGTCTATGGGGCCGGGTATTACACGGCCATCACCGGAATGTGTTCCGAGTGATGGCCGGGTTTCCCGGCGCTTGCGCTCTATCTCCTCCTCCTCACAGCGCAGAGTGCATGTGAGGAGGAGGAGTTGATGCCATTCTGACGAATGGCATCGCTGTACACTGTGTTGCAGGGCCGGGGTGTACAGCAGGTGGAGGGAGCGCTGCGCTGGCTCCCTTCCCCTGCTTGTTAAAAGCACCCTGGCTCGGCGACAACTTCGATGGCGCCGTTAGTAGTAGTAGCAGCAGCTGCTGCTGCTGCGGCTGCTACTACTGTAGCGACGCCACTATAGCAGAGCGGGGAGGTATCTCCCCGCTCTGCTATGTGCTAGCCGCACTTTAGCTCCTTGAAGGAGCGGAATCCCCGTGTTTTCGGGGATTCCGCTCCTGGACAGAGCGCTTGATGTCTCTGTCCATATCTGGGCAGTGACATCAGGGGAAACTCCTGAAGCGGAATCCCCGAACACATGGGGATTCCCCTTCAGGAGCTGCCGCTGATGTCACTGTCCGGATCTGCCCGGCCCGGCACGGATGTATAACTTTATGCAAACCGGCCGGGCAAAATGGCCGATTTTACCGGCCGACACTCGGGCTCGGGAACGACCCGGTCGTGTGAATCCCGCCTTAGAGAATATAATACATTTTGGGAACTGCTGCAATAATAACCGTAAATGCCATTACGACTAGTCTACTGTACACAAAGAAATTTATCCGTTGTTCATGTTCTACTCAACTTGGACCGCTTCATATTCTGTCATCTTCAGGGAGCTTGTCACGTTGAACATATTATTCTATCTGCAGTAAGCTTGTTATAGAACAGGAGAAACTGAGCAGATTAATATACATTTTTGTGGGAAAGAATCATTGTAATTTTGCATTTTATTCATTTAAAGGGTATTTCCATTTATTCCGCTGGCTGTCTTCTGCTGGAAGGTTAAAAGTGACTCGGGGAGAACAGGTTGTCTGGTTGCATAGGTAATTGTACCACGGTGGAAGGCTTTCAAAATTGGAAGACCACCCACTCCACTGGCCACGTCTCTCACCTTCACTTTTAAATTAACTATAGGTACTTTTTAAATTAATAAAATGCAAATTATGATGTATTGAATGATGGACAGTCTTTCCTGTATGAGTGTGCATTCGGAGATCGTATTCAGTCATTCCACCCATTGCCTTTTTGATTTTGCATGGTTGGACCCTTTTTTTTTTTCTTTTGCCTTTTTCACTTTTACCTTGCATAAAGTGTTATTAGATCTGCTCAAATGTGAACAGTTTATTATAAAGAAAGTGTTGGGTCACTTGCAGTGGCGGATTAAGTAGACCATGGGCCCAGGGCTGTTACCCAAACTTGGGCCCTCCTTCCTCACCGCCGCCCTGCCACACCGTAACTATTTTTAACACTACTTTTTTGGGCAAGCATTAACCGTGTTACGATTTCCCTTGTCACAGGGCTGTGTCCCTACATACTGACAGAATCACACTGTGCTGGGACACATCCTCCTGACAAGGAGAGTTGTCTATCAGTCCTGGACTGCAGAAAGACATTTTGTGAAATACAAGGATTTCCTATAATAAACATGTCAGGAGAGATGACAGATTCTTTATAAATCTAGTGACTCACATGTGACGACGTCTCAGATTCTAGTAGTTTTTTTCCTCTTTTCTTCTCCACCCGATCCAGCGCTCACGGCGACTTCTCCCGACCATGACTCATTTCTGCAGAATTTGCCACTCAGACTTCTCCTCACTTTTCCAACATTTCCACACCTATAAACAAAAATAAAGTTATCATGGTGCCACATACTGTACCCCTAAATATAATAGCACCAAACACTGCGCGCCTGAATATAATACCACACACTGTAAAAGACCACATGCACACAGCCTCCAGTACATAGCGCCACACACAGCCCACTGTACATAGCGCCACACACAGCCCACTGTACATAGCGCCACACACAGCCCACTGTACATAGCGCCACACACAGCCCCCTGTACATAGCGCCACACACAGCCCCCTGTACATAGCGCCTCACACAGCCCCCTGTACTTAGCGCCACACAGCCCCTGTAGATATTACACAGCCCCCGCTATATATCACACATCCCCCCCGTAGAGCGTTACACACAGCCCCCTATAGATAGTGCCATACAGCCCCCCTGTAGAGCACCACACAGCCCTCCCCCTCTTGTAAATAGCACTAAAAAGCCCCCCTATAAAGAGCGCCACACACATACCACTGTGGATAGCACTACACAGCCCCCCTTGTATATAGTGCCACACAGCGCTCCCCCTTGTATATAGTGCCACACGGCGCTCCCCCTTGTATATAGTGCCACACGGCGCTCCCCCTTGTATATAGTGCCACACGGCGCTCCCCCTTGTATATAGTGCCACACGGCGCTCCCCCTTGTATATAGTGCCTCACGGTGCTCCCCCTTGTATATAGTGCCACATGTACATATTTAAAAACTTTATATTATAATATATACATATATATATATATATATATATATATATATATATATATATATATATAATGTATGGGTGTGTATCAGTGGGATTGATTGATTTTATTAAAAAATATTTTTACTTTTTGAGATACAGCTGCTTTGTATCCTGTATTCGTCAGGTCAGCAGGACTGACAGGATCAGTGACACGCAGGATCCACCTCAAATCTATCACATCTAAGATTATAATTTAGCGCAGGGGCCGTTTCACTGATCCCATCAGTCCTGCTGACCTGACTGATACAGGATACAAAGCAGCTGTATCACAAAAAGTGAAAATATTTTTTAATAAAACGTAATTACAAAGTTGCACCAAACACACATTTTTATTAAAAAAAATAAAAATATAATAACTGCTGAGAGCTCTATGGGGGGGCCGGGGGGGGAGAGTTATACTGCAAGGTGGTCTAACCATCTGACTGCAGGCAGAGGGCTCTAGGAATAATCCCGCCTTCCCCTGTAGGGTCCTCAGTAGTTACTATACTGCAAGGGGGGGGGGGTTGAGCGTCTAACTGACTGAAGAGCGCTCTATGGGGGGAAACTATTATCCCCCCCATAGAGCTAGCTGCCGTCAGTTAGATGGTTAGCCCTCTCCCCCCCCCCCCCCCTTACTGCATAATCCCCCACCTAGCGTCGGCCAGTGACTTTAACCAGTTCAGGACCGGGCTATTTTGAGCCTTCAGGACCAGACACCGTATATACATTTTTAGCACGCGTTAGTTAAATGGCTATAACTTTTTTGTTTGTTGGGCTAACGACGTGAGTTTTGCGACGTTTTTTCCGTAGACCATGCAGGTTTCTTTTTTTTATCGTTTTTATACACACCTTTTTTGCTATTGTAGAATTTTTATTCATGAAGTTTGAAAATAATAGTAAAAAAAATAAGCTTTTTTTTAAGTTTCAGCTATTTTTTTTTTGGTAATAATAGTTTTACCCTAAAATAGAGCTTTTATTTGTAATCGTCATTGTTTACCGTAAATTTTAATAGATTACATGTCTATATTAGGGTAATTGGGTCAGCGCTAGCGTTACAACAATGATTGGCGGGGGGGGGGGAGTTTTTTTTCTGGGGTGGGTATTTTATCTGTATTTATTATTTAATTTTTTTTTGCACTTTACTTTTACTATTTTTTTATTACTATGGTCTGTCCCTCAAAGGTCAAAAAAGACCTTTGGGGAACTTTTATATATTTTTTTTTCTTTCTTTTACACCATGTTTTTCCACTGTTACTGGGGCTGCACAGCAGCCCCAGTTACAGGGGAAATCAGCCCTCTCATAGTGACGATTGTCACCAATAGGGCTGTGCTGGGTCTTGTAAGACCCAGCAGCAGTCTGTCAGTAACGGCACCCGGTGATCATGTGACCAGTCACATGATCACTGGGAGGAATAGAGACAGCGCCGCTGCTGCTGTTTCTATTCCTATACACAGCGTTCATTGAGCGCTGTGTAAAAAGACATCGGAGAAGACAGAAGCAGCTAAAGCTGCTTCTATCTTCTCCTCAGGGTCCCCGGCAGTCACTGACAGCCAGAGACCCGACATTCAGCTGCCCGATCGCGCGGGCAGCAAGTTAAAACCTGAGCCGTAAAAAGTCTGGCTCGGGTTTTAAGGACCCTGACCACTGGCCGTAAAAATACAGCCAGCGGTCGGGAACCAGTTGGGCAGGAGGATAAACCGGCAGCCTGTACTAACCTTAGAGACGGTGACTGCCCGCCCGGCTCTTCTCTTCCAGCTTTGGAGTAACAGAACAGCCGTCCGTTGCTGTTCTGTTACTCAATGGTGGCTCCCGCACTGTCAGGGAGGCGTGTCCTAAGCACTAGCAGACGTGCTTAACGCCTGCTACCTACTCCTGTCCCGGCCAATTCCCTGCTCCTCCCCATCTCCGTAGCGGCAGTTAGCAGCGCTAGCGTGCTGAATAGTTTTAGAAGACTATGTGCGGTTCGGGCTGCCATGGGCCCCCTGGGAGCCCCGGGCGGCCGCCCAAACCGCCCATATGATAATCCGCCACTGGTCACTTGCCAAGAGTGAATTATTTTTTTTCTGGATGTTTTATAGGGTGGGAGATGGTGTAATATAGATTTTGTTTGGCTTCTTAAAACATTTCTGCCCTTTAGAGACACCACTCCCTGTTGTGTATGGAGTCTCCATCTTGATGTGAATATAGATCTTTCCTGGCATTCAAATGTGGTGACATTTTCAGCAATTGACATCTATGTAGCTTGCTTTTGGCTTATATTGCATCTGACTTTTTGGTAAGGTACTGATTTGTCAATTTTAAATTCCTTCCAAACTTAAGAGTCTTGTATGCCGTTACGTAAAGCATATTTTTCATGTTTACGCTGAAATGGATCCGAAAATACTGTGTATTATCATTTTACCAAGGAAACCTCAGACTTTAATTGGTTGGTTTAATAACAAGATGCCAAGGTTTCACTACTGAATCTGTTGATACTACGGTAGTTCACAAGATTCACTTGTTAATTTAGTCACTTTATACAGAAAAATGTAATGATTACTGTATCTTCGCTCCTGTTATATACCTGCTAGGGTTCAACTTCTTTCTAAAGCATCAATTAGATATAATCTCTGAGCAGTAAAAAAACGAATAGGACAACAGTGATGACTGGGCTCGGATGATGAATAAATACCTCTGTTTTCTATCCGGCTCTATCACTCATTGTTTCCAGCTGCCAGTTTGACATTTTCCCAGCGTGGAAGAAGCTTTAGGCCCTATGGTTGGGAAAACGATCGTTCATATGAACGCTAGTTTCTGATCATTACCCTGTGTAAATAGGGCAACGATCAACCGATGAATGAGCAAATGCTCATGATTCAGCTGATGGGAGCTTTTATGCGGCCGAAAAAATGGGCTGTTGTGGGCAGCACATCTCCCTGTGCAAACCGGGTTATTTGCTGCCGACATGCTGCACATTCATGGCGATGAGCTATTGTAATAACGATCGTTTGCTCCCATACGTTAACAATCGTTGCTCTTTGTATATGGAGCTAACGAGTCCCGATCAAAGCTGCCCGCCTACCAAACCACTTCCCGTTGCCACCAACACTGCCCGCAAGAGAGGAACAGGAGCGTGGTAAGCCATGACGGTTAAGGTTTAAAGGCTATACACACCTTTGAACCCAGATTTTTAATAAATCAATGTTTAAAGTGATTTAAAGCAAATTTTAATTTGAATTCAATAAAAACAAATGCTTCACCTTTTAAGGGAGAGCTTCTATGTATTCTGTTTGCATAGAAGCGGTATCATTCTGTCAAAGTGGCAGTCGTCCGGTCAGTTGAGTTGACGGCTCGGCTGAAAGCTGGTCTTGCATGTTTCTGACAGGCAGGATCCAGCTACTAATGATCACATCTAAGTTCATGAACTTTGACACACAGGATTCAGGTAATAAAGATTACGTCTGAGATGCGCAGCACCAGCTTTCAGCTGAGACGTCCGTTTAGCTGACCTGACGGAATCTGCTTTGACGGAATTATACAGCTTCTATGTATTAGGGATTTAAATCACTTAAACCATTGTTTTATTAAAAATATATATCATTTTGGTTCAAAGTTGTACATAACCTTTAACGCTATGTATTGTATCTAATTGAGAAGTCATCCAGAAAATACTTGCTCTATAGTAGACCCCCCCCCCTCCATTTACTGTTTTTATGCACTGCACAGATGCTATCTTAGTGGGTCCACAGTGTTCTATTCTTGTTCATAGGCCTAGTATTCCAGTCTAGTACATAGGGAACAATATTATAATAGTTATAGTCTTGTACATAGAGGCAGTAGTTTAATAGATAAAGTGCTTTGCTAAAATATTCACCCTCTTGGTGGTGGTCCTGTTTTTTTGCATTACAACCTAAAATTAAAATGGATATGACATTTTATGTAATGTAACTGACAAAATAATAGAAATTGTGACAGTGGAATTAAAAAATATACATGGTATAAATAAAAACACTACAAATAAAAACCCTAAAAGCTTAAAAAAAAAAAGAATAAATGTTAATGTGCATTTGTTTCCACACCTTTGCAATGAAACCCTTTAAATAAAGTCCGGCAGTCAAGCCAATAAACTTCAGAAGGCACATAATTACTTCAATAAGGTCTCTCTGTGTGCAATCAGTGTCACATGACCTGTCACATGTCACTATAAATACACCTGTTTTGAAGCCCCCCTGAGCTCTCCAAATAAGTCAGAGACCAAGTTCATAAGAAGTATAGATCAGGGTTGGGTTATAAAAAATAAAAATCAAATAAAGAATATCCCAAATTTTGAACATCCCATGGAACACCAATAAATCCATTATAACAAATTGGAAAGAATGTCATAACTACAAACCTGAAAAGAAAAGTCGACCCACCAAAACTCAGACCAGTCAGTAGGGCGTTAATCAGAGATTAAACAAATGCACCAATGATAACACTGAAGGAGCTCCAAAGGTCCACAGCGGAGATGGAAGTATCTGTCCATAGGACCACTATAAGCCGTACACTCCACAGACTGAGGCTTTATTGAAGGGTGACCAGAAGACATTGCTTAACTGGTTCCCGACCGCTGGCTGTATTTTTACAGCCAGCGGTCAGGGTCCTTAAAACCCGAGCCATAGACTTTTTACGGCTCGGGTTTTAACTTGCTGCCCGCACGATCGGGCAGCTGAATGTCGGGTCTCCGGGTGTCAGTGACTGCCGGGGACCCTGAGGACAAGATAAGAGCAGTTTTCGTTGCTTCTGTCTTCTCCGAAGTCTTTTTACACAGTGCTCAATGAACGCTGTGTATAGGAATAGAAACCGCAGCAGCGGCGCTGTCTCTATTCCTCCCGGTGATCATGTGACTGGTCACATGATCGCCGGGTGCCGTTACTGACTGACTGCTGCTGGGTCTTACTAGACCCAGCACAGCCCTATTAGTGACGATCGTCACTATGAGAGGGCTGATTTCCCCTGTAACAGTGGAAAAACATGGTGTAAAAGAAAGAAAACAAATATATAAAGTTCCCCAAAGGTCTTTTTTGACCTTTGAGGGACAGACCATAGTAATAAAAAAATAGTAAATTCAAGTGCAAAAAAAAAATTTAATAATAAATACACATAAAATACCCACCCCAAAAAAAAACGTTCCCCCCCCCGCCAATCATTGTTGTAACGCTAGCGCTGCCCCAATTACCCTAATATAGACATGTAATATATTAAAATTTACGGTAGACAATAACGATCACAAATAAAAGGTCTATTTTAGGGTAAAACTATGTTATTACCAAAAAAAAATAGCTGAAACGTAAAAAAGCTTATTTTTTTTACGATTTTCAAACTTCATGAATAAAAATTCTACAATAGCAAAAAAGGTGCGTATAAAAACGATTAAAAAAAGAAACCGGCATTGTCTACGGAAAAAAAAGTCACAAAAATCACGTCGTTAGCCCAACAAATAAAAAAGTTATAGCCATTTAACTAACACGTGCTAAAAATGGCTAAACGGTGTCTGGTCCTGAAGGCGCAAAATAGCCCGGTTCTGAACTGGATAAGGAAAAGCATAACACAACACATTTTGAGTTTGCCAATCCGCACATGGAGGACTACACGTGGAAGAAGGTTCTGTGGTTAGGCGAGACAAAAATCAGAATTTTTGGCCATCATACGAAACGCTATGTGTGGTGCAATCCCAACACTTCACATCACCCCAAAAACACCATTCCCATAGTACAGCATGGCGGTGGCAGCATCATGCTGTGGGGAAGCTTTAGATCGTCAGGAACTGGAAAGCTAGTGAGGATTGAATAAAAGATAGATGGCAGTAAATGGCGTTTCTTGCAAAAACCAGAGCTTTGACACTGGGATGGAGATTCACCTTCCAGCAGGACAATAACCATAAACAGACTGCTAAACTGGAGTGGTTTACCCCTTAATGACCAGGCCATTTTGCCTATTTTCGGCCGTTTCTCAGGCCATAAATGCCCGAAAAACAGCCGAAAAATCGGAAGCATAACACCTCCAAACATCTGCCCATTGATTTCAATGGGAAAAACAGCATTCTGTTAAGACGGGCCGTTTTTTTACGTGGCCGTTTTTGGAGCTGTTTTTCATAGATTCTATAGAAAAACGGGTCCAAAAACGGCCGTGAAAAACACGAGTTTGATTAAAAACGGCTAAAAATCGGGAGCTATTTTCCCTTGAAAACAGCTCTGTCGTTTCAGAAGTTTTTGAGTTTGTGTGCGCACATACCCTAAGGGTATGTGCACACACACTAATTACGTCCGTGATCGACGGACGTATTTCGGCCGCAAGTCCCGGACCGAACACAGTGCAAGGAGCAGGGCTCCTAGCATCATACTTATGTACGATGCTAGAAGTCACTGCCTCGCTGCAGGACAACTGTCCCGTACTGTAAACATGATTATACTACGGGACAGTTGTCCTGCAGCAAGGCAGGGACTCCTAGCGTCGTACATAACTATGATGCTAGGAGCCCGGCTCCTTGCACTGTGTTCGGTCCGGGACTTGCGGCCGAAATACGTCCGTCAATTACGGACGTAATTAGTGTGTGTGCACATACCCTAAGAGTCGTAACTTTTTTTTTTTTTATTCCATCGACGAGTTGTATTTTTCAATTTCACAATTTTTGGGTGCTTACAATATTTTGATTAACTTTTATTAACTTTAATTTAGTAAAGAAATGAAAATAAACAGCTATTCCAGTTTTGTTTTTCACGTTATAAATTTATGCCATTCACTATTCGGTATAAATAACATGTTACCTTTATTCTATGGGTCGACACGATTACGGGGATACCAAATATGTAAAGGTTTTATGTTTTCCTACGTTTGCAAAATAAAACCTTTTTAAAAACATTACTTGTTTTTGCATCGCCACATTTCAAGAGCCGTAACTTTTTTTATTTTTCTGTCGATTTGTAGCCATATGTGGGCTCGTTTTTTGCGGGAGAAGGTGTAGTTTTCATTGGTAGTATTTTGGGGTACATGGGACTTATTGATTAACTTTTATTTAATTTTTTATGGTGGCAATTGGAGAAAAGGAATTTTGCCATAGTTTTGTGGGGGTTTTTTTAGGACGCCTTTCACCCGGCGGTTTAATTAGTGTGTTAACTTTATTGTTTGAGTCGTTACTATTGCGGCGATACCATATAGGTGTGTCTGTTTTTTTTTTTTTACACTTGTGGTAAAAGTGGTTTTATTTGTACAGGTTTCTTTTTTTTTCCATAAACTTTATTTAACTGTTATACTTTTTAAAAAAAATGTTTTTGTCCTAGTAGGGGACTTCACCATACGATCTGCTGATCGCTTATATAATGTTTTGGTATACCAAAGCATTATTGCCTGTCATGGCCTCCTAGGCAGTTGCTGAAGGCCGACATGGGGGCCTTTGTTATGCCCCCGGCTGCCATGGAACCCCGACGGCACCCTGCAATTTCTTTGCGGTGGTGCCGATGAGGTGACAGAGGGAGCTCCCTCTGTCAAACGCATTAGATGCCGCTGTCGCTATTGGCAGCAGCATCTAATGGGTTAATCTGCCAGAATCTGAGCGCTCTTCAGTTTCCGGCAGTTGGGGCAGGAGCTAGGCTGCATTTAACAGCCGTTCTCCCCTTGCTGATCACGTGGGTACACTGTCAGTACCCACGCGATCAGAGTGACGGATATATCAGTCGCTATGCGGGAACTAACCCATGCTTGCGATGGATATATCCGTTGCTCGTCGTTTAGGGGAAACATTTAAATGTCTTGGAATGGCCTAGCCGAGACCTCAATCCAGTTGAGAATCTGTGGCATGACTTGAAGACGCTGTACACAAACACAACCCATCTAACGTGAAGGATTAGGAACCGTTTTTCCTGAAAGGACAAAAATTTCAGTGTCTAGATGTGCTAAGATAATAGAGATCAACCCCAAGAGACTTACATCTGTAATGGTAGCAAAAGGTCACGCCACAGAGTATTGACTTTCAGGGGGTGAATACTTATGCACATTGGAGTACTCTGTTTTGTCTTAAATATGGTTTGTCACAGTAAACAATTTTTTGGACCTGTTAATGACTGGCTTATAGTGTTTCTACGTTGGCCGTTTAGGGTAGTTCTTCTGAAGCACTGCCTTTTCACGTTGGCGCTTCAGAAGTTTTCCTGCATTGGGCGAGGATCTTCTCAAGCCCGGGCTGTTGCTAACAGCCTCGGGCTTTAGGGCAACGATCGAAGACCACTTGCAGTGGTCTCCGATCATGTTTAAAGAGGCTCGGTCACCAGATTATAAATGCTCTATCTCCTACATAATGTGATCGGCGCTGGAATGTAGATAACAGCAGTGGTTTTTATTTTGAAAAACGATCATTTTTGAGCAAGTTATGAGCTAGTTTAGATTTATGCTAATGAGTTTCTCAATGGACAACTGGGCGTGTTTTTACTTTTTACCAACTGGGTGTTGTATAGAGGAGTGTATGAGGCTGACTAATCAGTGACTAATCAGCGTCATGTACTTCTCATTGTTTCAGCCCAGCATGATCCACAGCACAGTGTGATTGTGCAGTGAAAGAAGCTGGGCTGGAACAATGAGAAGTGTAGGACACTGATTAGTCACTGATTAGTCACTGATTAGTCACTGATTAGTCACTGATTAGTCACTGATTAGTCACTGATTAGTCACTGATTGATTAGTCACTGATTAGTCTCTGATTAGTCTCTGATTAGTCTCTGATTAGTCACTGATTAGTCTCTGATTAGTCTGATTAGTCTCTGATTAGTCTCTGATTAGTCTCTGATTAGTCTCTGATTAGTCTCTGATTAGTCTCTGATTAGTCTCTGATTAGTCGCTCTCATACACTACTCTGTACAACACCCAGTTGGTAAAAATGAAAAACACGCCCACTTGTCCATTGAGAAACTCATTAGCATAAATCTAAGCTAGCTCATGACTTGCTCAAAAATGATTGTTTTTCAAAATAAAAACCACTGCTGTTATCTACATTACAGCGCCAATCAGATTATGTAGGAGATAGGGCATTTATAATCTGGTGACAGAGCCGCTTTAACCCCTCAGATGCGGCACTCATAACAAGTGCCGCATGCGAGTTGTTTTAGAGGGTGGGAGCTCCCTCTCTCACCTCACCGGCATCCCGCAATGAAATCGTAGAGTGTGGATGGTTTCTATTGCATCCTGGGGGCCTAACAAAGTCCCCCAGCTCTGGCTTTAGTAAATAAGAGGCATGGCCTAACAGATGCCTGTCACTTTTACACGGAAAGCAATAATACGCTGCAATACAGAAGTATTGCAGTGTATTATAAAAGAGATCAAAAGATTGCGCTCTAAAGTCCCCTAGCGAGACTTAAAGTTTAACGTTTTGTAATAAATTAATTAAAGTCCCATGTAAAAAATAAAACGCTTTTACCCCTTACAAAATGCTTTATTATAAAAAAAAAAGTGAAAAGTTACACGTATTTGGTATCGCCGCCTCCGTAATGACCCCAACTATAAAATTGTTGCATAATTTAACCCACACGGTGAACGCCGTAATTAGTAAAATTAAAAACAATGCCAGAATTGCTGTTTTTGGTTAATCCTGCCTTCAAAAAAAAATGATAGAAAGTGATCAAAAATTTGCATGTACTTCAAAATGGTATTAATAAAAACTACTACAAGTCGTCTCGCAAAAAAAAAAGTCCTCATACAGCTATTTCAGCAGAAAAATAAGTTGCCTCTTTAAAATATGGTGACACCAAAACAAATAATTTAGAAAGTTTTTACTGTGTAAAAGTAGTAAAACGTAAAAAATTATAAATTTGGTATCGCCGCGATCGTAACGACCAGCTGAATAAAGTTATTTATACCACATGGTATTTGGCGTAAATTTAACACACAAAAAAGTGGCGAAATTTCAGTATTTTCTTCCTATTAACCCACCAAAAAAGTTAATCAATAAATTCGAAGTACCCCAAGATGGTGCTATTAAAAAAAATGCAACTTGTCACGCAAGAAACAAGTCCTTATACAGCTGTGTCGACGCATAAATAAAAAGTTATAGCTCTTTGAATGCGACAATGGAAAAACTTAAAAATTGCTTTGTCACTAAGGTTTTAAATACCTTCGGTATTAAGGGGTTAGGACAGTCACAGAAATTTCTGAAGCAAATCAGCTGCATGTGAGAATATACCGTAGCGGTCTCCTAGAGTCTACAGTATGCTTTTTTTATTTTTTTTACTCCTTCTTTACACAAGCTCCTATTTATAGTCATGATTTGGTTTCAGAATTGGAATTCCAGTGCTGCTGAATTTTCATACGTATTTTCTATATCTTCTTTTCACAGGTGCAACAGATTGATCGAGTAGTGGAAGTTGTGGAAGAAACAATTAAAGGTGAAACTTTGTGAAAGATTCCTTTTCTAAAAATGTTCATTCTTCAACATATAAATTTGGTGTTGCGGTTTGGAAGTAGTAGTGCCGATGGATCAGTTTAGATTATGGAACCATCTGCATGAAGTTTTTATTCTCCCCATATTTTATTGGTTTCCTCATGACGCAGTAGTTTCCAAAAAGGTCTAAACAAATTGGGTGGTTTTCTTTGGGATTGGCCCCAATGTGTTGTGAGGTAAACTGTTTAGATTAGATTGTAATCCCCTATAGCAGGGATGCACCAATCTTTGTTAGGTCCAGTGGATTACACCACTTGATGGGTCCACAGTACAATGTTAATACACTGTACATCACAAATTTAGAGTTTTTCCCATCTTGAACATTTATGGCATATCCACAGGATGTCTGATAGATGCAGGTCCCACCTCTGGAACCCGCACCTACCTCCAGAACGAGGCACCCTAAACCCTGTTCTCGCTTACTCGGCTCCCGAGTTAGTTGATCGAGAGTTATGGAAACAGTCAAGCTCACTGAGTGAGCTACTCTGTTTCCGTAACTTCCATAGAAGTGAATGGGAGTTATGGAAACAACGTAGCTCACCGTGCTACACTGTTTTAGTAACTCCCATTCACTCCTATGGGAGTTACGGTAGCTCAGCGAGCACTTGGCTGCTTCTTTAACTACCAACCACCTAACCAGGAAGTTGGCCGGGAGGCAGCGAGAGCAGAGCAGAGTAAGCTAGAACGGGGTTTAGGGGATCCTGTTCAGGAGATCGATGCGGATCCCAGAGGTGGGACCCGTATCTATTGGACATTTATGGCATATCTGTGGGTATGTCATAAATGTCCAAGATTGGAAAACCCCTTTAAAGGTAATCGAATATTAGGGTGCAGTCGCATTCGGTAGATTTTGTTGCAGAAATTTCTGAATGGAACCTGCTGAAATCCATGCACCTGCTGCAAAAACAATCCAATTTAAAAGTTTGGAACTTATTTTAAGTTGTAGAAATTTCTGCAACAAACTCTGCTGCGTGTGAATCCAGCCTCATTATGTTTTGCGTTTTGGAGCAAGGCTGGATCCGCCAAGCAACTTCAGAACCTACCATAGCCAATTTCACATCTGGTTTATCTCGATGACCGACGTAAAGATGGCACAATTGAAAACTAGCCATGGCAGTATTTGTCACAACATCCATAAATAATACATAAACATGGAAAATTGGACTCTTCCTTGCCTAAGTATTCCTGATGGCCTATCTGGTAAGTGTTAATTGCATAATCCTGGATCTTAAACTGACTATACACTATAGACTGTCATGAAAAGGTTGTTATGAACCACAACTCCACACGTCATGTCTCGTACATCTGATTGTGCATATTGATCTATGCTTTTTTCTATTACCTGGGTGAAGGCAGTGAATGTTGATTGAATCACACTCATTCACAGGCCCACTGGCGTTTCCAGTTATGCCGATGACTGCACCCAACTATGAACAAAGAAATTAAACACGTCAAATTTGCTTTTTCACTTACATTTGCCGTTGGTCGTCATCGATCATACTCCTTCGTGTCACTGAAAGGCATCGACAGTCTGCCGCAAATGTTTTAAATCGACCTTTTCGGCCATCTGAAATCTCTAGTGTATGGTCGATTTAAGCACATGTTTTCTATCCGGATTTGCAAGCAGAAAATCCACAGTATATTACAGTAGCCAATCACATGCTGCAGTGGTTTGCTCTGACGAAACGTCATCACAGAAGGCCGGCTGCACAGAACAAACTAAACATTTAATATTTACTGCACGATAAACCTAAAAGCAAATCCAAAGAACTATTGTAATTGTTATTTTATTCTTCCATTCCACACCACAAAGATTTTTTTGCAGTTCAGTATATTATATAGACAACCTCACACCAAGAAATGGCGTATGCTGGGGTCCCTTATTGCAAGTAGACAACCTAGAAGCGAACCATAAAGGGACATAGCCCTTAAAGAAATAGTATACTAAATGATATACAAAAGTACAAAAAATCTTTATTAAATATAATCACCAATAACGTATAATGGAATAAAAGATGGGATACATCATACACAGAGATATATACAGCAGGGTCAGATGGAATAGACCATAGACAAACAGTCAACCATCCAAGGATGACCAAACCACGCTCAAATAGTCCATACGACAGAATTATAAACCCATGGGTATAAGGTAATAAGACCCACACGTAGTATAGTGCTACCAGCTGATTATGACAATGTACAGAGATAGACAATAAGGTCTACTATTGCCTACAAAGTATATAGCAATCCATGAAAAGTGAAGCTAGAAGCGTCCAAAGAAAACATATAGGCTCAAATGGCCAGAAAGATATAACTGACAATAGCTGGACACAATAATACGATCATGTAGATGCTAAAAAAGCTAGCACATACCCTGGGACATGATAAGGAGCGCAGGAGATCAAAAAAAGCGGATGGATGAGTGAACGCCTCGACGCGCGTTTCGCTCCTGATGAAGCCGGTCTACAGGGTGAAACGCGCGTCGAGGCATTCACTCATCCATCCGCTTTTTTTGATCTCCTGCGCTCCTTATCATGTCCCAGGGTATGTGCTAGCTTTTTTAGCCTCTACATGATCGTATTATTGTGTCCAGCTATTGTCAGTTATATCTTTCTGGCCATTTGAGCCTATATGTTTTCTTTGGATGCTCAGCTGGTAGCACTATACTACGTGTGGGTCTTATTACCTTATACCCATGGGTTTATAATTCTGTCATATGGACTATTTGAGCGTGGTTTGGTCATCCTTGGATGGTTGACTCTGTTTGTCTATGGTCTATTCCATCTGACCCTGCTGTATATATCTCCGTGTATGATGTATCCCATCTTTTATTCCATTATACGTTATTGGTGATTATATTTAATAAAGATTTTTTGTACTTTTGTATATCATTTAGTATACTATTTCTTTAAGGGCTATGTCCCTTTATGGTTCAGTATATTATATAGTACAATAAATGGTTCCCTTAAAAACTACAACTCGTTCTGCAGAAAATGAGCCTTCATATGACTGTCGACGAGAAAAATACAAAAGTTATGACTTTTGGAAAGCGGGTAGGAAAAAAATAAATAAATGGCTGTACCGGAAAGAAGATATTGGCAGATTGCGCTACATAACACATCCCCAAACCTACCGACACCATCAGGAACTTTTTCCTGTGACATGGATAAATTTTACATGGACATATATATAATAATGCATCTATATAGCAGAATCTGTTATATAAAATCCGCACATTATTACCTTTTACCAGTTTGTCTCCCTAACCCCACCCCTATTTGCTCTTATGCGTACAATAAAAATTTCTGTTTACGGGTGCTTTGCGCCCATTTGCAGATACCAACTAAAGGCAGGAGGCGTGCTAGAAAGAAATGGTAACCTTTGTTCTCGGGCGTTATAGAAATGTGGTGCAAAGTGCACATAATTGGTATCGTTCTACACGGATTAGGGCAGGAATTGTCTGGTTAACCTAGTTAACCCCTTCAGGACCCAGCCTGTTTTGGCCTTCAGGACACAGCGTTTTTTTTTTCAAATCTGAAGTGTTACTTTATGTGGTAATAATGTTGGAATGCTTTTACCTATCCAAGCGATTCTGAGATTGTTTTCTCGTGACATGTTGTACTTTATGTTAGTGAAAAAATTTGGTCGATAATTTTGGTATCTATTTCTGAAAAACACCAAAATGTAAAAAAAATTGCAAAAATTAGCATTTTTCTAAATTTAAACGTATCTGCTTGTAAAACAGATAGTAATACCACACAAAGTAGTTACTAGTTAACATTTCCCATATGTCTACTTTATGTTTGCATCATTTTTTGAAGGTCCTTTTATTTTTCTAGGACGTTACAAGGCTTAGAACTTTTGCAGCAATTTCTCTTATTTTAAAGAAAATTTCAAAAAGCCATTTTTTCAGGGACCAGTTCAGTTCTGAAGTGGCTTTGAGGGCCTTATATATCAGAAAATCCCCAGAATTCACCCCATTTTGAAAACTGCACCCCTCAAGGTATTCAAATCAGCATTCACAAAGTGTTTTAACCCTTAAGGCGTTTCACAAGAATTAAAGCAATGTAGAGGTGAAATGTACAAATGTTTTGGTTTTTTTTGCCGAAATTCATTTTTAGCACATTTTTTTTGTAACACAGAAGGTTTTACCAGAGAAATGCAACTCAATATTTATTGCCCAGATTCTGCCGTTTTTAGAAATATCCCACATGTGGCCCTAGTGTGGTAATGGACTGAAACACAGGCCTCAGAGGCAAAGGAGCACCCAGTGGATTTTGTGCCTCCTTTTTTTTAGAATATATTTTAGGCACCTTGTCAGGTTTGAAGAGGTCTTGTGGTGCCAACACAGTGGAAACACCCCAAAAGTTACCCCGTTTTGGAAACTACACCCCTCAAGGAATTTATCTAGGGGTATAGTTAGCATTTTGACCACACATGTTTTTCGCTAAATTTATTAGAATTCGTCTGTAAAAATGAAAATCGACTTTTTTCTGAAAAAACATAGAAATTTTTAATATTTACAAGGAATAATAAAGAAAATGCACCCCAACATTTGTAAAGCAATGTCTCTCGATTACGGCAATATCCCATATGTGGTAATAAACTGCTGATTGGACCCACAGCAGGGCTCAGAAGGGAAGGAGTTACATTTGGATTTTGCTGTATTGTTTTTCAGTGCCATGGTGCGTTTGCAACACCCTGGAGGGACCAAAACAGTGGAAACCCCCCCAAGTTACCCCATTTTGGAAACACCCCTCAAGGAATTGTTCTAGGGGTATAGTGAGCATTTAGACCCCACGGGTCTTTTGCAGAATTTATTAGAATTAGGCCATGAAAATGAATATCACAATTTTTTTTCCACTAAAATGTTGAATTTTCTCATTTTCACAAGGGATAAAGGAGAAAAAAAACAACCAATTTTTGTAAAGCAATTTCTCCCGAGTACGGAAATACCCCACATGTGGTCAAAAGTTTTTTATTTTCGTTTATCACTCCCCGCCTTCCAAGAACCATAACTTTTTTCTTTTTCCGTCAGAGTGATGTGAGGGCTTATTTCTTGCGGGAGGAATTGTAGAATGTACTGGGAAACTGAAAAAAATCTGATTCCATTTTTTGGGGTTTTCGTTTTTACAGCTTTCGCCGTGCAGTAAAAATTAAAACGACAGCGATTTTGGCGGTTTAAATTAAGTTTTTTATGATGTTCACCGTGCGAGTTAAATAATGGTATATTGTAATCGGCCTTTTACGGACGTAGCGATACCAATTTTGTTTATTTTTTTTACATTACTTTAGGGATGGGAAAACTTTTTTTTTTTTTTTTAAACTTTAACCCCTTAAGGACGCAGCCTAGTTTGGGCCTTAAGGCTCAGAGCCCATTTTTCAAATCTGACATATTTCACTTTATGTGGTAATAACGTCGGAATGCTTAAACCTATCCAAGCGATTCTGAGATTGTTTTCTCGTGACACTTTGGGCTTCATGTTTGTGGTAAAATTTGGTCGATATATTCAGTCGTTATTTGTGAAAAATTGCAAAATTTAGAGAAAATTTAGAAAAAATAGCATTTTTCTGAATTTTAATGCATCTGCTTGAAAAACAGACGGTTATACCACCCAAAATAGTTACTAGTTCACATTTCCCATATGTCTACTTTAGATTGGCATCGTTTTTTGAACATTATTTTATTTTTCTTGGACGTTACACGGCTTAGAACATAAACAGCAATTTCTCATATTCTTAAGAAAATTTCAAAAGCCTTTTTTTTAAGGTACCAGTTCAGTTCTGAAGTGGATTTGAGGGGCCTATGTATTAGAAACCCCCATAAAACACCCCATTTTAAAAATTAGACCCCTCAAAGTATTCAAAACAGCATTTAGAAAGTTTTTTAACCCTTCAGGCATTTCACAGGAATTAAAGCAAAGTGGAGGTGAAATTTGCAAATTTCATTTTTTCTGCTAAATTTCAATTTTATTCAATTTTTTTCTGTAACACAGAAGGTTTTACCAGAGAAACACTACTAAATATGTATTGTCCAGATTCTGCAGTTTTTAGAAATGTCCCACATGTGGCTCTAGTGTTCTCGTAGACTAAAACACAAGCCCTAGAAGCAAAGAAGCACCTAGTGCATTTTGAGGCCTCTTTTTTATTAGAATATATTTTAGGCAGCATGCCAGGTTTGAAGAGGTGTTGAGGTATCAAAGCAATGGAAACCCACCAGAAGTGACCCCATTTTGGAAACTACACCCCTCAAGGAATTCATTTATGGTTTTTGTTATCATTTTGACCGCACAGTTTTTTCACAGCACCTATTTGAATTGGGCTGTGAAATGAAAAAAATGATATTTTTTCCAAAAAGATGTCATTTTTGATTAAATATTTCTTATTTTCACAGGGAAAAACATACCCCACTTTGTTGCCCAATGTGTCCTGAGTGCGGCAATACCCCATTTGTGGTGATAAACTGCCGTTTGGGCCCATGGGAGGGCTCAGAAGGAAAGGACCACCATTTGGCCTACTGAAGCTTTTCTGGTGCTAAGTCATATATGCAGAAGCCTCTGAGGTACCAGTACAGTTGAAACCCCCGAGAAGTGACCCCATTTTAAAAACTACACCCCTTAAGACATTCATCTAGAGGTGTAGTGAGCATTTTGACCCCACAGGTACTGTGTAAAAGATAATGTGCAGCAGATGGTGCAGTGTGAGATTTGCAATTTTATATATATATATATGGCATGTCAGATTCCGATATAGTGTGCCCAGCATGCGCCACCGGAGATATACACCCCTTAAATTGTAATGTGGGTTCTCCTGGGTACGGCAATACCCTACATGTGGCTGTTATCAGCTGCCTGGGCATACGGCAGGGCTTAGAAGGGAAGGACCACCATTTGGCCTACTGAAGCTTTTCTGGTGCTAAGTCATATATGCAGAAGCCCCTGAGGTACCAGTACAGTTGAAACCACCGAGAAGTGACCCCATTTTAAAAACTACACCCCTTAAGACATTCATCTAGAGGTGTAGTGAGCATTTTGACCCCACAGGTACTGTGTAAAAGATAATGTGCAGCAGATGGTGCAGTGTGAGATTTGCAATTTTATATATATATATGGCATGTCAGATTCCGATATAGTGTGCCCAGCATGCGCCACCGGAGATATACACCCCTTAAATTGTAATGTGGGTTCTCCTGGGTACGGCAATACCCTACATGTGGCTGTTATCAGCTGCCTGGGCATACGGCAGGGCTCAGAAGGGAAAGATGAGGGGGATAAGCTGTGCGGAGTGCATCAGGGTAAATTAAAAATCAAGGGATGTATGATACATTTTAAAACAATCTTTTATACAGAGCCCTGGTTTTTCGGGACACGTGTCACATTGGTATATTGTGTTCTTCCTTATCCCCCTCTTATAGCAGACTCTGCACCTCTTTTGACTCTTTCCCTTTCCACCGGTTTGGGGAACTTCTCCTGGAAAGTGTTGCCCTGGTACGATGCGTGTGGCCTCGCTTCCTGGTCCCTAAAGATTAGATTTTTTATAACCACCTCTTGAAATTCCAGGAAAGTTCCCCTCTGGCCTGCACATCGATGTAGCACGTACGCATTGTACAATGCCATCTGTATGATGTGCACGGCCAGCTTCTTATACCACACCCGCGATTTGCGCATGGCGCTGTAGGGCTTCAGGACTTGATCTGACAAGTCCACCCCTCCCATGTACCTATTGTAGTCCAGGATGCAGTCTGGTTTGGGGGTCTCTGTACTGGTACCTCGTACAGGTACATGGGTGCTGGTGTGGCCATGTATTGTTGTCAATACAAGGACATCTCTCTTGTCCTTGTACTTGACACACAATAAATTGCTGCTAGAATGTGCCCTGCTCTCACCCCTTCTGAGTGTTTGCCCAAGCAGTGTTTTAGGGAGGCCTCATATTTTTTTAGCAGTGCCGCATGCCACAGTATTTCTGGAAGCGAGGCACTTGAAGAGTGGGACGCTGGTATAAAAATTATCCAGATAGAGGTGGTAACCCTGGTCCAGCAGTGGGTGCACCAAATCCCACACAATTTTTCCATTAATTCCCAGTAAGGGGGGGAATTCTGGGGGCTGAATACTGCTGTCCTTCCCTTCATATATCCTGAATTTATATGTATACCCTGACGCACTCTCGCACAGCTTATACATCTTCACGCCATACCTTGCCCTCTTACTCGGCAGGTACTGGCGGAATTGAAGCCTCCCTTTAAAATGTACCAGGGACTCATCTATAGAAATACACTTCTCGGGGGTGTATGCTTGGGCAAACCGGGCACTGAAATGGTCTAACAGGGGTCTCTGTTTGTACAAACGGTCAAAACTGGGGTCATCTCGCGGTGGGCACTGCTCATTATCCGTATAATGCAAGAAGCGAAGTATTGCCTCATAACGCATCCTGGACATGGCCATACGGTACATCGGGGTGTGGTATAGGATGTCCGTGCTCCAGTAGGTCCTAATGGACGGCTTTTTCAGAAGCCCCATGTTCAAATGAAGTCCCCAGAACTTGCCCAACTCTGCTGCATCTACAGGGGTCCACCTGTGGGACTGGGCATAAAACGATGTGGGTTTTTTTGTTATATACTGTTGGCCATATAAATTAGTCTGAGAGACCATTTGCTCTATAAAGTCATCAGTGAAGAACTTCTTGAAAAAGTCCATCTCACTGAGCCCTGCCGTATTAAATTTGATCCCCGGGTTGCCCGTGTACTCGGGGATTTGGGGCTCATAAATATCTGGTGTGGGTGTCCAAATTGGGTCACTTCGCTCAGGGGTTACAACTTCGGAGGGGTCACTTCGCTCGGGTGCTACAACTGCAGTTGTGGTCCTGGAGCGTCTCCTAGGGGGTTCCTCCTCCTCTTCATCACTGGATGAGGAGGTGGATAAATAGAACAGAGTCTCACCACCCGACGACTCTGTGTCGGAGGCAAGAAATGAATATGCCTCTTCGGCACTAAATGTCCGCTGGGACATGGTTGTTTGGAGCAATAGGCTGCTACCTAAACTAGCCCAAAAATTTGTTTTTATAGAACAAGTGGGCTTCCCTGACACTAAACCTAACTGGGGCGAGGGTACCTAACACTAAACCTAACTAGATTTTATTTGAACTTCCCTGAGACTAAACCTAACTACGGCGACTTTTCCCTGACACTAAATCTAACTAGAGTATTCCGAGCTTCCCTAACACTAAACCTAACTACGGTGACGGGTACCTGACACTAAACCTATCTAAATTATTCCAAGCTTCCCTGACGCTAAACCTAACTACGGTGATGGATCCCTAACGCTAGATCTACCTACGGTGACGGATTCCTGACGCTAAATTCCCTGACGCTATACCTAACTACGCTTTGGGATGGTTCCCTGACACTAACTAACCCTAATACTGAACTAACTAACAGTTAAATTGTCAAAATTTTCTAAACTGCCCTTTTTTTTTTTTTTTTTTTGAATTTTTATATTTTTGTTTGTTTTATATTGTTTTATAAAGAAAAAAAATCCAAAAAAAATCCCCAGGGACCAGAAATGTGGTCCTGAAGACTAACAAGTGGTCAGTGATAGGAGATCACTGACCAAGAACGTGGGGGGAACACAAGGACGAAGGGTACAGGTTTGGGTAGTTTGGGTAGTGGATTGGGGAGGTGGGAAGCAGAAAAAAGTTTGTTTTTTAACTTTTTTTTAACTTTTTAGCACTCTTTATCTTCTCTCCTCTCTTTCACAACCGCTCCGAACGCCTCGCTAACTCCAACAGAGGCGTTCAGGGCGGGTGCGGCAGGATGTGAGGTCAGAAGAGGAAGCGAAGGGAGAGATCACCGTTATTGGTCAGTTAGTCACTGACTGACCAATAGCGGCGATCGGCGAGGCGGGACCATCGTAACGGGTCCCGGCACATTGAGCTGTGATAGTCTGCTGTCGGAAACAGCAGCTGTCACAGCTCGTGAACGCGCGCCGCGCGAACGGCGCCGTGTTTACTCCATGACCTACTATTAGGTCACTGAGCGCGAACGCTATAGTTAGCATGACCTAATAGTAGGTCATGGAGCGTTAAGGGGTTAAACTTTTTTCTTTTTTCACTACTAATAACTTTAATTCTTCTACACATTTTATTAGTCCCCTTAGGGGACTTGAACCATTGATCATTGGATCGTTGGTACAATATACTGCAATACTAATGTATTGTAGTATATTGTTATCTTTACAGGCTTCTGTAACCGCACGTTCGCTGTTCCTGTCCGTTAGTCCTGGGTGTCAACTGTAATGCACAGCTGACACCCGCAGAGTATGGAGCGGGCTCAGCATGTGAGCCGGCTCCAAACATCAACCGCTGTACCATGACGTGCTATTAAGTCATAGTTCGCAAAGGGGTTAATGCAGAGCAGATGGTGTGAATATTTACATTTTCTACTGATATTCCAATTTAGTGCATAATATGTTGTGCCACTGAAGACAAATACATCATAAAGCGTTAAGCTGGTTCTCTCGGGTATGGCGATGCCATATATGTGGGCGCAAACTGCTCATTGGGCACGCTGCAGGGCTCAGAAGGGAGGAAGCGCCATTTTGCTTTTGGAGCGCAGATTTTGCTTGGCAGTTCTGTTTGGGGTTTTACTGGTATCTCAGTTTATAATATGGAGGCATATGTAATCTATGCGGAGAACATCAGGGCATAATAAGAGGGTATAATAATGCGGTAAATAAATAATAATTCATAGATATGTGGACAGTGTCGCACTAATAAATGGTGCCCAATCTTATTCGCTTTTGGACACTGCACATTTTGAATCGCCATATTCTGGGAGCCAGAACTTTTTTATTTTTTCACCACCGCAGCTGTGTGAGGGCTTATTTGTTGCGCAACAATCTGTAGTTTTCATTGGTACCATTTTGAGGTACATGCGTTGTTTTTTTTTTGTTTTTGTTTTGATCACTTTTTATAAAAAAAATTTGCAAGCCGTGTGACCAAAAACAAGAAATTCTGACAATGTTTTTTAGTTATTTTTTTGCAGCGTTCACCGTGTGCTATAAATGAAAATGTTACTTTATTCTGCGGGTCGGTACCATTACGGCGATACCATATGTATATAGTTTTTTTTTATGTTTTGCAGCGTTTGCGCAATAAAATCACTTTTTTATAAAATAATTTATTTTCTGTCACCATATTCTGGGAGCCATAACTTTTTTATTTTTCAGTCAAAAAGCTGTGTAAGGGCTTGTTTTTTGCGGGACGGGTTATAGTTTTTATCGGTAATATTTTCTGGTACATGCGACTTTTTGATCACTTTTTATTCTCTATTTTGGGAGGGGTGGTGACCAAAAAATAGGGATTCTGGTGTAGTTTTTTACGTTTTTTTTTTTTTTTTTTTTTTTTTGGGCTGTTCATCGTGCGGGAAAAATTACATTATAGCTTTATAGTTTGGGTCGTTACGAAGGTGGCGATACCAAATATGTGTACTTTTTTTAACGTGTTGATTTTTTTCCTATAATGGGTCTTATAGGAAAAAAAGCGGTATTTGTTTATGTAACTTATAACTTTTATATTTACACTTCTTTTGAAACATTTTTATTCCTTTTTTTTTTTACTTTTTTCACTTGTCCCACTAGGGGACATTTAGACTTGCAGCTTTCATCGCTGCTAGAGTACATTACAGTACCTACGTAGTATAATGTACTCTGTCATTGTGACGTGACAGTCCCACTGAGGGTGGATTTACACAAGCGTCTGCGCAGCGTAAAAACGCAGCGTTTTGCATTTGCAAAAGGCACATAACCGCTCCGTGAGTCATCACATAGGATGCGCGGCTGCGTGATTTTCGCGCAGCCACCATCATTATGACACTCTGGATGTTTGTAAGCAGAAAAGCACATTGTGCTTTTCTGTTTGCAAACATACTTTTGACTGCTGTTGCGCGAATCACGCGCGTCCCACAGAAGTGCTTCCGTGTGGTGCGCGTGATTTTCACGCACCCATTGACTTCAATGGGTGCGTGATGCGCGAAAAACGGAGAAATATAGCACCTGTTGTGAGTTTTACGCAGCGGACTCACGCTGCGCAAAAATCACTGACAGTCTGCACTGCCCCATTAATTAGGTCCGCGCGACGCGAGTGAAAAATGCGCGCATTGCACGGACGTATTACACGTTCGTGTAAATCCGCCCTGACAGGAAGCCTCGGAGGACTGGCCGGAGGCTGCTCCTCCGAGGCTTCCGTACATGGCAACCCAGAGGTCATTGTCTGGCCTCAGATTGCCACGACAAGCATCGGCAGCCCCCACTTCGTGGGGGCTTCCGATGTGCTTCAAACCCCTTAAATGTGGCGAACGCAATCTGTCGCCGCATTTATCGGGTTAATTGCCTAAATCAGCGGCGATGGTCAGCTGTCGGGGACAGCTGACCTCCCGGTTACCGGACACTGTCCGTTAGGACAGTGTGCTCCGGGAACTACTCCGCAACTGTACATCCTGATGCAGGAAGCAAGCCCTCTGCACGACGTACAGTTGTGGAGCAGTGCGTGAAGAGGTTAAATTACAAAAGGAAAAAAAACAAGAAAGTGTAAATTGTTCCTCCTAATTTTCCCCTACATAAAATTTTAACAATTAGGCTGGGTTCACACTGAGTTTTTTGCAGGCGGAAAATCTACCTCAAAATTCCGTTTTTCGCCCGCGGCCATTGAGTGCTATTGCAAGCAGATACATTTTTTTATAATAAGGCTGGATTCACACGAGGTCATTACGTCCGTAATTGACGGATGTATTTCGGCCGCAAGTCCCGAACCGAAGACAGTTATGTACGATGCTAGGAGTCCCTGCCTTGCTGCCGGACAATTGTCCCGTACTGAAAACATGATTACAGTACGGGACAGTTGTCCCGCAGCGAGGCAGGGACTCCTAGCATCGTACATAGCTATGATGCTAGGAGCCCGGCTCCCTGCACTGTGTTCGGTCCGGGACTTACGGCCGAAATACATCCGTCAATTACGTACGTAATGACCTCGTGTGAATCCAGCCTAATACTTAACAAAGTTACTCTAAAATTTATATTTTATATATTGCAATTTCTATTGAAGGCTCAACCCCTTTAAATATAACTATTGTACCTTTGCAATGTTACATCAAACGTTGCAAAGCATTCTATTGGTAAATTGTTGAAGTAGTTAATTGTCAAGTAGAAATGCTCGTCTGAGCTGAAGCATCCTCAAAAGGGCTGGAGAGGTTATTACTGGACTATATAAACGTAGGCAGGACATTTGGTATAGATTGTGCTGACTTTTATGCTCTTAAAGTACTTTCTCTGGCACAGTAGTCCGCTTAGACTTCTCGGACTCATGCACTGAAAAAAAGCCAAAACATGGCTGTCAATGACATACTTAGCAGAGCTTGACTGGGGTTAAAAAAAACTACCCTGGCACACACAGTTACCAGCAAATACTGTATTTGCATTTGTATCGAAAATAGAAACAATAGTAAAACTGTTCATTTATATAAGGAGTGTTTCGTGATCCAATATGAAGCTTGGCCTAAACTTTAAAGTGTGGCACCTGTACATCAGAAGTAATTAGTTACAGGAGAAGGAGAAAAAAAGGTATTGTAGCCAAGACCAGTCCACAAACACATTCGGACACCTCAAAATGCTAGGTCTAAAAACAGAAGTGAAAAAATATGATGGCATAGTACATGAATCGTTTTCTGGAAAAGGTCTAAGGTGAAATGAACACATTTGCACTTTCTATATATTTGATATCAACAAGACATCGAAAAGGTAGCCCCAGCAGGTATATGGTTTCTATATGTGAAATTAGTGTACACACTGGGCTTTCTTTTACAAGGCGTTGTTAAAATAACATAGTTGAAATAGCATTGGGTTTGTCTGTTTTAGAAAACCCATTTCAAACACCCTATAAGCACAGAGTAAATAGAAGGGGGTCCCTCCTTCATAATTCCACAAATTTGCCGGAGCAAAGCATGGCTGTAAATTGCATCTCTCTATGCAGAACGGTATGTACATGCATTAAAAATGTTGTAAAATGCCTTTCAAGTACACAGTCGGAACAGGAAATAGACATTGTTTGTTTGCTACTCTATCTGGCAAAAAGTATATGAACTCATGACCATCACACATTTATCAACTTTTTGGATATCTCATACCAAAACAATGGGAGTTCATATGGATCTGGCCCTCTTTTTGTGACTATAACAGCCTTCACTCTTCTGGGGAGGCTTTCCACAGGATTTAGGAGTGTGCCTATAGGAATTTGTACCCATTCAGCCAAAAGAGCATTTGTGAGGTCAGGTACTGATGTTGGACGAGTAACTTGGTCAAGCTGTTATCGATCACATCTAAGTTCATAACAATGGCTGGAACAAATGGCATTTCCCCCTCCCTCTGATGCTGTGATCCAAGGACGGACAATTGGTGAACTTGTGACAAGAATATGGGCGCCCAAGGCTTATTGATGCATGTAGGGAGAGCGAAGGGAACATGAGCATCAGGACTGGAGAGTGGAGCAATGAAAAAGTGGTCTAATGAATCAGGTTTTCTTTTACGTGAATGGCCGGATGTCTCGCTTACCTGGGGAATAGATGGCACTAGGATGTGCTATGAGAAGACAGCAAGCCGGCGGAGGCCGTGTAATGCTCTGGGAAACCTTGGGTCCGGGCATTCATGTGGATGTTAGGCCTTATTCAGATCACATTCTTTTACAACTGTTGGAGGTATGTCGGGAGGATGTATGCCTCTGATAGAAGGCTGCAATGTATACCACTTTATAGGCATACAGTGGGATACTTTGCCTGAACCCCCTTTGCAGAATGCTACCTGAAGCGCTGTTCCTGGCGAAGCTCCTGACGTCTTTGTTTATATATGTAATGTTGGGAGATTTAAAACACCGGAGTACCCAGCCAGAACAATCGTAAGCGTTCTACCTGGGGACCCCGGCTCTGGAAAAGCCTTTGAAGTTGTTGGCTATATATTTCTTGGCCCAGCGCTACCTGATGCTCTTTCGGGGGACTCCGTGGAAGCTGTCTGACATACATACAGTGGCATTTTGCAGAATGCCTCAGGATGGAATGGCGTAGTCTGCTACGTAATGCGATAATATTCCCTAATGGCAGTAGCTGCCCTTCAGCAGAATTATGCGTCCTGCCACAGTGCAAAAATTGTTCAGGAATGCTTTGAGGAATATAACCTAGAGCTTAAGGTGTTGACTTTGGCCTCCAAATACCCCCAGGTCTCAATCCAAATTGTGCATCTGTGGGATGTACTGGGAAAACAAGTCTGATCTCTGGAGGCCCCACCGTGCAACTGAAATGTGTATTCCCATTTCGGGCATTTATCACATATTCACAGGATTTGCCATAAATGTTTGATATATGCAGTTCCCAGCCCTGGGACCCGCAACTATCTCGAGGATTCAGGCGGGGACTCCGTGGCAAGGTGTTCGGGATTACAGAAATGCCTGAGTTTGCTGAGCTACGCTGTTTACCAAACTCCCGAAGAAGTTAAAGAGTTATTTATACAGCGCACAGCGAGCTACGTGGAGTCTGGAACTTGGGAGTAATGGAAATCACGTAGCTTGCTGTGCAACACTGTTTCCGTAACTCCCATTTACTTGGCTGTATCTGTAATACCAGCCACATTGCCACGGAGTCTCCACTTGGATGCTTCAGCCAGTGGCTAACTCACTAGGTGGTCCCAAAGCAACTCCCAAAGCAGGGGCCCACATCGATCAACCATTTATGACATATACTATGGATTATGCCATAAATGTCGAAGATGAGAATACACTTGGCTTGACAGGTTAGAGCTGTTTTTGCAGCATGTAAACCTTTGTGCACTTTAAAAATAAATGAAAAAATATTTTATAATGAGATTTTAAACAACTTTTTAGTTGTTGTATTTTTTTTTATTAAAAAAAGTTAACTTTTTGAGATACAGCTTCTATGAATTCTTAGACTTGCAGGACCCTTGAATAGGAACAGAGCTGCAGTACTATTCAGTGGCTGGAGTGAATTGCTTCCGGCTTGTACGTCCAGTGCTACTTTTCTAAATACTTTTTATTAAAAATTATTTTAAATTTTTGAGATACAGTTGCTTTGTGTCCAGTATACAGAGCAGCTGTGTCTTGCACTAAAACCCGTACCGTCCGGTCAGCGGGACTGACGAGCTCGGTGACAGCGAGTCCATCCTGTCTCTGACGCACAGGATCCACCTGTAATCTATCACATCTAAGTTATGAACTTAGATGTGAAAGGTAACCACTCGATCCTGCGTGTCAGACATGCTGAACCCGTCAGTGCTGCTGACCTGATGGATACAGGTTTTAGTGTAGGATACAGCTGCTTTTTATACAGGACACAAAACCGCTGTATCTAAAAAAAAAAAAAGTAAAAAGTATTTTTAATAAAATGTATTTAGAAAGTGGCACCAAACACACTGATACACTTTTATTAAAAGCAAGCAAACAAAAAACTATTTCAAAGGTGTACATAGTCTTTGGTTTTCAGAAATGCTTATGAATCTAGGTTCATTGTTTGGTTATATGCTCAATTGTAACCTCCTTGAACTTGTGATGAACTTCAATATCCTCCCATGAAGTTGGTAATTCATGATGTGTCCAAAAGAGTACAAAGCAAAGCTACCTTTTTAGATCTGCCTTGCTTGACACAACTTTATGATTCTTTGAGTCCATAATGTGGTATCAGGGAGTCAACCGGTCATCTATAAATCTAACATGTAATAAAAGCTTTGTGTGTCCACTCAACCATATATGGTGTAATCTGCAAAGAGATTTATCATAAAAGCTGCACTACTAGGAATATGAGACAAAAACGCTTCTAAAAAAATATAAGGCAACTAAGAATCATCCCGGGAGGATGTTTTATGTCGTCTAAGGCCTCATGCACACGACCGTATCCGCAAATACTGACCGCACATACGGTTCCGTATTGCTTTATAGTCATCAGCAACTCTTTTTTTTTTTTTATCCCAGTTTTTGACTGGCGTATGTGACTCCAGTATTTTGCGGCAAAAGAATGATGCATGCAGTTAATACGTTTGGTGCATTTGATTACACTGCCACTCCCACTTTTCTAGCCTTTTTTTCCCCTCTGAAACGAGAAGTACAAAACGTGTTTTAAATACATAAAAAATTCAGTGCATGGCATGTACTCCTTTTTTTTAAAAAATATTTCTTAACGTAATGTGTCAAAATGCTGGCGCATATCGCTTAGTAAATCTACCCCATTATCCACACTCTACTTGACAATCAGGCCTTATTCTTCTAGTCTTTTTTTGATTTTTGATGTGCCTTTTGTTAAAGGTTTGGGTAGAGAAATGTTTAGCGTGGCATTATTAATTATTGATACTTATAGCGGGGAATTATTTATTTTTTTTAACTTTTATTTTATAAACCTTTTCAAAAGTTGCGAAAGAGTAAAAGGGTTATTGAAAAAGTAATTAACTGCTTACAATGAAATGTAAGTAGGCCAAAACCTAGGCCTGTAAAAAAAAAATGTTTAATCATGTAGAGAGATTGCTGAATAAGGAGGCAGATCAATAAGATCAAAATAAAAGACTAATGCTAGTTGGCCACATGCTAAAGCAGGGAATTTATTAAACTTTCTAAGGCAGTTTTCTCTCGAAGAATCGCAAAAGCCTCATTAGCGCGGAAAATTGCCTATTGGGCGGTTTACGCCATTCACGATACTTTTGAAGAAAGTGGGTGGCGCTTAGCAGAAAGGGGCAGGGACTAGAAGAAATCTAACTTTACTTTGTGGGCTGTAAGTTAGAGGCCAGGCCCCATAACCCCCCCTCAATCAGTATACCCCCCCCTTCCCCCGATCGAGCAATCAAATGGATTAAAGAAAAAAATGTACTTTCTGCCCCTCAAGTTCACCGGAAACTCTCATTCTCTCAAAACAAGCATGTAAGGTACTGACGTTGGGCAGCGTCAGGACTTTGTATGTGATGCTGCACAATTAGGCTGGGTTCACACGAGCATGTTACGTCCGTAAAGGATGTAACGTATTTCGGCCGCAAGTCCCGGACCGAACACACTGCAGGCAGCCGGGCTCCTAGCATCATAGTTATGTACGACGCTAGGAGTCCCTGCCTCGCTGCAGGACAACTGCCAATACTGTAATCATGTTTTCAGTACGGGACAGTAGTTCCACGGAGAGGCAGGGACTCCTAGCGTCATACATAACTATGATGCTAGGAGCCTGGTTCCCTGCAGTTTGTTCGATCCGGGACTTGCGGCCAAAATACGTTCTGTCCTTTACGGACGTAACATGCTCGTGTGAACCCAGTCTTAGGGTTCTACTCTATATATGGACAGTCATGTCAGGAGCTACAATATCAGAGTCTGGCCTTGGGGAAGCCTTTGATATCACTGCCCATGTATGTACAGCGATGTCAAAAGCTTTACGATGCCGGAGTCCCCGGCCAGAGTGTCTGCGACGTTCTTCTTGGGGATTTCAGCCCTGTAGAAGCCTCGGACGGCGCAGTCAATATATGAACAGTGATGTCAGGAGCTTCGCCAGGGCCAAAGTTCGGGGGCAAAGCGCTTTCAATGCTCAAGCTGGGGACTCTGACATTAGGAAGCTTTGGACAGCCCTGTTGAGATATGGTTTAACATCTCGCACCATACATCTGGAGGTATGTCGGCTTTAGAGAGAAAGTAAGAGAGGACACATCTGTACTTTGCACGTTTGTATTCCCATGCGATCGACTCACGTGCGGGCTTCCTCCTGAAGTTGTGGGTGCGCTGTATGAGTCAACCGGTGTCCCAGCACTCTTCCACAATGCGCCACTGAGTGTTGTGCTGGCAGTAATGTGACTGTACTAGTACCAAAACCATGAAGTGCTCTACGCAGAACAGATACTCAGCACACCGCTATGCAAGGACACAGAAGGAGACTGAGCTCTGCACAAGTGTGGCCACATATTGAAAGTGCCACTGATAGACGTGATCACTGGCAACAACGGGCTTCCTAAATAAGATTCTGACGTGGGGCACTGGTAAGGAAGTAACTTTTGATAGAGGCATTTTCTAAAATAAATGGCAGACTGTGATGATTTGTCAGGATCGAATGAATGAACTGTTTTTATTAGTGGGAAAACCCCTTTAATGATTCTGGAGAACGCTCTAATGAATAATTTCAATGGGAAACTCTGGAGTTTAACCATTTTTGTATTGGAAACAGTGATAATCTTATAAGTTTTAACTTTCCAGTAGGTTATATTATATTTTGCTGTATGTGTTGAATGCATGTATGTAGTTTCCAAATGCTTTTAAATCTATAAACACATTGTGCTTTTCTTTAAATGTATTTAATGGATTAAATGATAGATTATGTGAAAGTAATCATTTCTATTGGTCTGCTAATCTCCTATGTAATTAGTGCCTATTGATCATTACATGCATGGCCAGTACAAGGCCCAGATGAATAAGTGAATGACTGCGTAGATAATGGGATCATTGTTTTTTTCTTAGGAACATAATTTTCTGCTTCTGCCTAGCCATTATTAAGCATATGACATCATGTGTATATAATGGCTTTACCTATTATGCCATCAAACCGTTGCCTCTCACCTCTTCATTAACTTCCCTGTGTATCTGTGAGCTCACTGCTGTTTGACTCAGTGTTTTGCCAGTCACATCAGAACATAAATAGCCCATTTATTCTCTAAATCACTTAATGACTTATTAAGGTAATTAGCGAAGCAAGGTCATGATAGATGGCTGCATGTCACTGTGGTAAATGTTTTGGATTGGGGATAAATGGTCCTGCAGGGTGTTAGAAATAGCCATTTCGTGCAATTTAGCATGTGAATTCAAGTGTTTTATTATAAAGGTGGGCACATAATGCCCATTAGTACGAATAAACGCACCTTATTGTTCAGCTGTTGCTGACTGAACTTATTATGGCTTTGTTTATCCCAATTTTGGATTATGGGAAAATGCATTACAGTATGTTACATTCTTTCACTTAAGCGTCTATGGTGGTGTTAGAATGCAACACAGTAAAAACGAAGATTTAAAGACACAGATTTTCTGCCGAGTATTGGGCGCCAATAAATAACAGAATGTCGATTTGTCGCTTATTTGTTCCTTTTACATGGAGCAATGATAGGGAGCATGGGGTTAAAACGATCGTTCATCCCAATTTAGTTTGCTTATGGTCAGCAGCAAATCTGCTTACACAGGGAGATAATAATAATCTTTATTTATATAGCGCCAACATATGTCAACAAATGATCATTTTATGCACTCCGTCAATAAACGAGCACTTGCTCATTTGTTGGCTGATCGCTACCCTGTTTTTACAGGGCAGTTATCCAAAACGAGTGTTCGTAGGAACTGATCATATGTGCAAAAGGGCCTTTAGAATTCTGCTTTTGTCCGGAGTGCCTTAGAGTGGCCTTCACTCTAAAACATCTAAAATTGTTTCTAACCTTATAGCCAATATTAAAAGATTAAGTATTTCTTATGCTGTCTCTAAGGCTGCTCATAACCATGCCAAAGCATTACTTGGAAAAGTCTCTCGGAAAAGTCGTTCCAAAGAGTCCGCTCTCTTGACATGTCTAAATAAATTGTTGTATTCGCCATACCCATGTTGGGGAACCTTTTCTTTAAACTCTGCTTTGTGCTATTCCTGTGTTGTTCTTCCTGGAAATGCATAAATAAATGGACATCTGGGTGTTCCCATTCGCCTTGTCACTGTGTCCTATCTCTGTACACATAAGAGAGCAGACAGGTCCTGTTTAATTTAAATAAGACTCTGATGTTGTAGAGGGACCAAACTCTGCAAAAGAGCTGCTCAATGGTTGCAGATATGTGAATGATGATGTGTTTAAAAGATGATAGATTTTACATTTGTGGACTTTATAGGAGGAGTGGCCAGCTAATTCCCATTTGAGCGTTAGTCATGAATACAGGAACGTCAATCTTGGATCCTTGTGCCACAGCGTTATTTCTTGTTGCTTCTTTAGAAAGAAGCCTCTGGCCACATCTCTTGAACCAACCATGGTTCTTCTCTAAAGATAGCACTGTGTTCTCTGAGAGGCCATGCCTAGTGTCACTATTGTCTGAATGGCTCCAAATAGTAATGCTCAGGGCAGATAGTCCCTTGGTCAAGGCTACATCTAGTTCTTACACAGTGGTATGACTTTAGAAGCATTCCACACTGTATTGCTTATATGGTCGTTTAGCCCAAATATAGTGCAAGTACAGTAATATCTATATAGCATTGTCCATACAATTTTACCCTTTACACAGAATTTCCCGTAATAGCGTGCCACACACCAGGGACTAAATACGTGCATCAGCTGCAGTTCCCCCCGATGTATTCGTTGTTCTCTATAATCTATATTTCTGCATACGATATACAACACTTGTTTTGCCTGGGTTAAAAAAAACAAACATAAAATTTGTTGAAACCAGTCTTGGTGTCCCTATACTACAACATATTATTCTCCTCGTTGTACCTGCCCTGATTCCTATTCCACTTATAGGAACTTAATAACAAAATCTAGCAGACCTATCGGCCCTTAACGTAGTTAACATTGTAACTTTTACTCCCTCGCCACCTATAAGCCACCTCCAATTTTCTTTTTAGAATAAAATTATCCAACCGATATCCTCCATCTTGATTGTACAAATCAATTCACTGCGTGCAGGCAGTATCTCTAGTGACTACATATCCCAGGATGCCTTATCCAGGCATCACATAGGGAGGTGTGGCCAGATCACATCTATCAGAAGCTAGTCATACAGATCATTCCAAATTGTGCGCAAGGTGCTGGGAAGTCATAGATGCAGGTATAAGCCCTGACCAGACATGTCACAGGCAGTGTGCAAACTCTAGTCCATAGCAGGGAGAGATAGATGATTAGCAATAGCCTTAGATCATTTACAGCAAAGAAGTAAAAGAGGAGGCGCTTCAGTGACCACCTCAGAATACACAACACTATGCACATTTGTAATGGTAACCTAATGCATTCCTGGATTGTTGCTATGGAACAGCCCTGATTTTGCCTGACATTTTAGGCTATGTTCACCTGGTAGTTTTTGCTTGGTGGGTCCCGCCGCAAAATCTGCCTCAGAATTAGGGCCTGTTCACATCAGCGTTCGCTTTCTGTTCCGGGGTTCCGTCGGAGGTTTCCGTCGGGTGAACCCCGCAATGGAAAGTGAAAGTGAAACCAGAGCTTCCGTTTCCGTCACCATTGATATCAATGGTGACGGAAACATTGCTAATGGTTTCCGTTTGTCACCATTCCGGCAGGTTTCCTTTTTAACGATGGAATCAATAGCGGAGTCGACTGCGCTATTGATTCCGTCGGAAAACCGCAAACCTGACGGAATGGTGACGAACGGAAACCATTAGCAATGTTTCCATCACCATTGAGAGCAATGGTGACTGAAACGGAAGCTGTGGTTTCACTTTCACTTTCCGTTGCGGGGTTCACCCGACGGAAACCTCCAACGGAACCCCAGAACAGAAAGCGAGCGGTGATGTGAACAGGCCCTTACGTGTTTACCACTACAGGGTAGTGTGTGTGTCTCGGTATTGTAACAGGTCTATAGTAGAGACACCCAAAACTCTGCATGTAAAAATCTAGTTTCAAGCCTCATTACTTGTGTCACTATTATAAATTCTCCCTGTGGTTTTCACCATTATTGCATGACGTCCCTATGTGTTTTCTTCACTGTTAATGTCTATTTTAAATATTTAAATGCTGCCATTAATATTTCTGGCAGAGAGATGAATTATACTGAAGTAGCGTGACTTGTGTTTGTGTATTTATGTGCTTCATTTGAAGGTCACTCGGTGCGACTGCTGGGTCAGAAAAAGGATAATGGAAAACGGTTGGGGGGAGCTCGATTGGATTTACCAAAGATTAGGAAGAACCCACTGATAGAAATCATTTCCATCAATACAGGGTAAGCTTCTTTCAAATTTGCTCATAAAATATTCAGTGCTGCCTAAGAATTCAATTTCATTTTCCCAGGCATAGAGCTCTTCTGCAGCTCAACCTATTAAAGGGGAACAATCTTTAAAGATCTTCCCTGTGCAGTAGTATTTTTTGTGAGATATATATACAGTGCGGTAAAAAATATTTGCCCCTCACCGGGTCTCTTCTATTTTTGCTAATTTGGTACATTTACATGTTTCAGATCATCCAACTAATTTTAATATAATATAAAGCTAACACGAGTAAACCCAAAATGCAGCTTTTAAACGATCATTTCATTTTAGGAGGATAAAAAATTATTCTAAATATGTCACCCATGTGAAAAAATAGTTGCCCCTCGAAACCTAATATCTGGTTGTGCCACCCTTGGTAGTAATATCTGCAGTCAAATGCTTAGGTCACAAACTGATGGACGGACATTCTCCTTTAGGAGAGCAGAGATTATGGTTCCATCAGGACAAAGCATCACACTACCTCCAAAATGCGGTTTTGGCTTTATGCCAAATATAACAAGACCCATGTTTTCCAAAAAGTCTGGGTTCTTTTGTTTCCTCCTGGATAAACAGTCCATGGGCATTTGGCAAAATTTTGTGACGGTTCACCACCGTCCCAAGTTTTTTCAATTTGCGGATAAGTCACAGAGCCTTAGCAATTGCTTTATAACCTTTTCCAGACAAGTAAATATCAATGACTGCTTGGCATCTGTTTCTGAATCTCTTTAGAACGGGCATCATGTGCTGCTTTTTGAGACCTAGCCTGCGCCACATTGGCAGACAAGGTTCTATTTCAGTGATGTTTAAATTCTACAGGTCTGGCAGTAATCATTAAACCAAAAAAAGAATGCCTATATATTCAAGGTCATATATCAAGAAGTATAGTTGCACATATGGGACCCCATGCATAGAAACACCAAAAAGTTATCCCTACATGCTACAATGAGACCAAATCAAACGTATCTTAGAAAAATACAAAATGACTTTATTGAAGACAAACAACACAGTTGATCAAGACACTTTAAAAATTAACCCCCATAAAAACAATGTACGAGCAGTACAAATAAATAGACAGTGTTGAATATAAGGCAGGGCAAACAATGGTGGTACTATGCATACTATATCATAGAATATACCATGAGTATAAATGTACTTATACCAATCTACCACAGAAAATGCCTAGAGTATGACCACAAAAAATGTATGCCAACAATCATGGGAAAATCACTGAGACCTCAGAATACGCATACCAAAAACCCACCATGAGCCATTCCACTGCCACAACACTGTCCGAACACCCCAACGCGCGTTTCGCACCTGGCTTCGTCAGGGGGTGCTGGAAGAGTGTGACCAGAGGATTTAAATAGCGGGTACACAGCTGAAAAGCTGAAAAGTAATCATGCCTGGTTGTACCTAGTAAAATTGAACCCAATTGTCAATTGAATTTGGTTCCATTTTTGATTTAGTAGCTAATGGAGCAATTACTTTTTAACATAGGGCTAGGTAGTGCTGAACATAATTTTTCCTTCAATAAATAGAATAATCATTTAAAAACAACACTTTGTGTTTACTTGGGTTATCTTTGTCTAATATTAAAAGTAGCTTGATCTGAAACATTTAATTGTGACAAAAGTGCAAAAAAAAAGTTGTAAAGAGAGCAAAAACTTTTTCACAGCACTAATATAATATATATACAGAAGACAAGTAACAGCACCAGGACTTCAAGAATGGGGAGATGTTGGTTGATTCACAACCAGGTGGAAAGAATGAGCAACGTTTCGGTTCACACCTGAACCTTTCTCAAGCTTTATATATTTTGAGATATTTAACTTTAAAGTTATCATCTTCATTATTGTACATTTTGGGTGATGCTAACACCGGCGGTAACCGATAATGAAGATCATAACTTTAAAGTTAAATATCTCAGCGAAAAATCGATTGCGGCGTTATTCTTGTGTGTGTGTGTATATATATATATATATAGCACTTCACAGTATTACAGCCTTTTCCCATTCACTTGAATGGGAAAAGTCTCTGGTTCTGTGATCCGCCGCTACAAGTTTGTCAGCGTTTCACAGTACGGAGCAGTGACCGGAATGAAGGGGAAGCGGCGTTCCTATGAGCACTGCAACCCCTTCAAAATAGCTGACTGACGGGGGTGCCGTTATTCAGACTACCACCTATCAGATATTGATGGCCTATCCTGAGGATAGACTATCAATTTGTTCTCACTTGAAAACCCCTTTTTTTTTTTTTTTTTAAATTAAAAAACATCCTAATGTTGAAAGAACCACATGGCGTAAAATAAGCAATATAAATATTGTGGGTAAGCCCACAACAGCAAAATAATTGGAATTAATGTTAAGAATGCAATATGAATGCAGATATCCTGTTACAGTGTAATATAGGCTTTTTAAAAAAAAAAAAAATTATAAGAGGAGTTTACAATATTTCAAAAGCCTGTAAGGCAGCATAAGGAGAGCAGAAGGTAACGAGCCAAATGAGAGCCACTCTATTCATATGTTTTCAGGCATAAAAGTAGAAAAATTGAGGAAAGAGAAAAAAAATAAGACAAGACAATTTCTATCCCACCAGACAACAATTGCATCATGGGGATAGGATCATGACAAGGTGCATGAAATGTACATTAAAGGGGCGTTACTCTTCTAGGCCGATTTCACACACCGTGTTTAGACGCGTTTTCAGTGGCCTTTTTTTGCATACAAAAAACTGCCCAGACGTTCGTTTAAAGTCCACAGTGAAATATGAAAGTTTTACGTACAGCGTTTTGTTTTTTTACTTTTTTTTTTTTTTTTTTAGGTCGGTGGTGTTTAATAAAAAAGCATCATACTTTAGGTAATGCCGCTTTCTGGCGTATTTCTCCATAGGCTACTTTATAGAACTTCTTTATTATCCAGGATAAATGCTTTGCATTATAAGGCCCCATTCACACGACCGTAGATTTCGTCCGTAATTACAGACCCATTAATTTCTATGACCGACTGACACCTACCTGCATATTTACGGGAAGGTGTCCGTGCCGTAGAGACCTTCCATAAAAAATAGGACATTTTACGGACCGTGCTCCCATACGTTTTAATGGGAGCACGGTCCGCAAATGCCAGCCGCAAATACCAGCCGTGCCCGTAATCACGGATCGTGATTTAGGCTACTGTTGTATACATGGGGCCTAACACAAAAATACCCACCACCAAAAATGGATGTAAAAAAGCCATTAAAGATTCTTGAAACACATGGCGTTTTTTTACATATGTTGTAGAACACCGTTTAAAGTGTGTGAAACGTAAACATTATGCAGGTCAGACCTTTGTTTCCCACTTACTGAAGAACTGCACCCATAAAATCCATTGAAATGATTTGTGCTGTATCAAGGCCAAATTTTTTGTTTTAATGCCTTTCTTGTTTAATTTGGTATCTTTTCTCTGTTAATATTGTTATTCTTATACACTAGTTGTTACTTTGTTTACTTGTGGTTGATATAAAAATTTTCAATGAAAGTTTAAAAAAAAAAAAAACAACAAAAAAAAGTATATTACTAGTTGCACAATATCCAGGTTCAGATGATTGCCTTCACACGTTACTTCTCATAATCCACATGTAGTTTTGTAATTGCAGTAATCCAGAGCTATCCGTTTCATTTTCTGGATATACAACGGTGCTCGTAGAAAGCCTCTATGTGGTGCTACAACCCTGCCAGGGAGTGCTGAAATGAAAACATAAGGCTCCCACATCACTTTTGATCAAGTTCTAGCGCTCTTATGTTCCCATGTGTCTAAGTGTGGAAGTCAAAATGTGCCATGTGTGATGTTTTATCCATTAGACTGAAACCAGAGATTCCCTTGCTGCTCTGTAGTCCAATGAATACGCAGATTTGGCCCATTTTTTGTTGCTTTTTGTTTCATTAACTGTCTGTGAAAGAGGAGGTCAAATAAGGTACTTCAGTCATCACAAGCCGCAAATTAGACCATCTGATCCATTTTACCTTGGGATAAGTGTTCTTTGGTTCATATTCCAAACCACAATAAATAAAATATTTGCAATGACTGCATAGTCTGTGCTGTGACTGGTCAGCAGAGGTTCATGATCAAATCTGCTACATTTTTGCAAAGACGGTCTGTTAAGGACATGCCCCGATTATCAATGGGATGTTGCAACTTATGTTTACCTAACCATACATGAACTTAATAGTAATAATAAAGTAAACATTTTTGCATCTAGCATTAACCTTTTCACTGCCTAGTTTGTATGCATGTCAAATGTCATGATTTTAAATGCTTGCTGAATAAGAACAGGAGGACTAGTTTAGATATTGGGATCATTGGTATGATTTAAAACCCAGCATTTTAGCTTTCAAATGATACGTGGCTGAATATTCTAGGTGCAATATTCGGGCCACAGTACTCGTTTTGAAGTTGGGATTAAAAGCATGAAACATTTTATTTACGGTGTGTCGGTTAGGGAGGGAAGCGACAAGTGATCGGAGGAAAGATCACAGCCGGTTACAGTCATCTGTCCCCCTGTACCGCCTACCAGGAACTCTAAGGGCTGATACAGAAACTTTTCTAAATGTTTTCATTATTTGTGCCCTCTGATTGTCATATATTTTTTATTTCTACTAAGGGGTGCGAGAAGATGAGCAGTGGCACTTGTAGTCTCCCCCTGCAGCTTATCAGGACATTTATTGACACACTGACTCTGTTTACCGGCATTTGGATCGTGGAGATTTTTTTGGTATATTTAGTTCGGGTGAATACATACAGATATGTGCACGTAGTAGACATAGGCATAAGTGTCATGTATGAACTGGTTCCAACCTGAACTTTTTATTTTTTAAAGGTTTTTTGCATCTCAGGCTCTGCCTGTGTCATAATTTTAGCCAAAGAATATGAGTTTTTATGCTTTTTTTATTTTACAAATTGCTACACTTTGATGCAAATTTGCATTACTGCGTTCACGATTGTAAATTGGGCTTCACAATGGGCTAGGTGTCTTTCGGAAAGTATGGGGGTAGGGATATAATATAGATATATATATATATTTTTTTAAATGTTCTAATTCAGGTTTTATTTATCTGTCAAAAGTGTGAAAATTGTCCTGGCATTGATAGGACTTGATAGTTGCCAGATTATTAAATATTGTGTTTTTAAGTGTTCATAGAAAAGCTTCAGGAAGAGGGCAGTAGTTTTCATGTTTTTTACATAATTTTTATTTGAGTAGTCTCGCACCTTTTTTCCAGTCTTCAGCTTCTAAATTTGTATGGTTCCAGATTACTTTGCAGCTGCCCGACTATCAATTTCTGAGCTGTCAGATAATTAAAATGATAAAAAAAATAATTCTTCTAGGATCAGCTTACCTCATGTATTCTGTTACATATCTGTGGCTGTTTTATGCTAGCTACTTATACACACGTACAATAATTCTCATCTATTCTTTTTCAAAATACCAAAATCTGATGTATGACATAAAATAAATTCTAACAAAGCCGTTATATGATTAGTCCGTGAAGACCAAATAACAAATCGGCCTACTTAGAGGGGTGTTCCATTCTTGGACATTTATGGCATATACACCTCTGAGACCCGCACCTATCTCTAGAATGGGGCCTTCTGACCACATTCCTTCTGTCGCTGGACTTCGGCCACTTAGTTACAAAGAAGTGAATGGGAGTGACGGAAACAGCGTAGCACAGCAAGCTCCACTATTTCTGGAAAACGGGAGCTACAGAAATGGCAAAAGTCGGCTACTTCCAGAAAGCTCGTAACTCACAGGCCGGACCCCATCAACAGCTACAGAAAGTACGACGCTGATCAGGATGCCCCCTTCTAAATATAGGTGCAGGTCCCAGAGGTGGGACACGCATGTATCGGAAATTTATGGCATATCCTGTGAATATAGTCCAGCAAAGCAATGTAGCAGGTTTTCACTGTGTATCACCTTCTTATAGAGCCAAGATAATATCAAGACATATTCACGATGCAACTATTTCAAGTGGACGCTGATATGTCCTTTTATTCTTTTCCTTGTTTCCTGCTTTGTTCAGTCAAGACTGAGAACGCTGAACATTCCTTCTCATACCACCCCGCTGCGTCCCATTACTCATGCGTGCAGGTGAGACCAGCTGAGTGGTTTAAATAATAGAAAAATCTTTCCAAAATGTATTACATACTTTCCTTTTCATTTTTATACAATCACAACAATTCAGCATGAGTTTAGCCGCAACTAATATTCATTACATATACCTCTTTTATATTGTATAAAAATAGTGTATACGCTCACAAGAAGACTGAAATGGCAGGCTTAATTTAACATTTTTGGTTTCAAGTTTAGTTATCCAAAATAGCTCTTTGTAATGATGATCTCCTATTTTCTACCTAATTTTTCCTATTTTCCAACTGTTCTAATATTTGCCACCTTAAACCATATACTTGAAGGTTCATATCACAAAAACGTGTAGCCACTATTTCATGGAACTTCCGTCCTACTTGTTTGTTTTCTATATTCTTCCTACCCTCCTTTGCAATATTTTGTGTTTCTTTTCGATTTAAAGTCTTGTACATTTTAATATTTCATTCAAACATAATTTCACTTGGCATGCTGTTTACCCCATGTAAGATTTTCCACACAGACATTTAGGTAAATAAATATGTAATCTAAAAAAAAAAATCTATATATATATATATATATATTTTTTTTAAGTTTCATTTTGAAACCCAACAGATTGACCATCTTGTCCCACAAAATTCATACAACTATAGCAAGAGGATATTGCCGATCATGGGCATTTGGTAAGCCACTTTGCACGTAGGGCATCTAGGTTTAACAAGAGAGGCCGTATCCCTAGTTTTTCCTTTATAAAACATTTAGATGTACTCTGACAGACAGATTCAGGGGTACCATCCTAAAGAGAATGCCCCACAGCCTTTACTGGAACTTGGTCTTAAGTAAAGATTCAGAATTTTGTTCCTAAAGTGTCACCTCTTAAGCATTTGGACAACATCAGCAGCACATTAGAGAGTTGTATACTCAAGGTATCACACAGGGTCCGCAGTAGCAGCTAGTGTCCCACATAAGAGGGAAGCACCTTAGTCACATTAAACTAAACAAAAAAATATTATATTTTTGCCCATATTAAAAATATAAATTAAACGAGACAAAGCCTCATACAGCTATGTCAACTCTAAAATGAAATGTTATACCTGTTGGAATGCAAGGAGGCAAAAAATGAACCAATTGTTTTTTAAAATTGTTAGAAAAGCAATTCCACACGAATTTTTATTTTTTGTTATTTTTTTCACTGGATAATATAAGAGAAGAACCAGCTGTTTCATACTTATTTTCTGTCCCAACACACAAAACGTGAATAGGAAGCAGAGCTACGTTCTCATCTTGAAATCATCAAATTGACTTACTGTATGTTCTAAACTGGGTCACTGACAAACTGTATCAAAAGTAAATGCCCCTCACTAATCATTAATTTTATAATTTTCCAAGTTGCCTGGCAACACATTTTAGGTGTTTTTTTTTGTTTTCCAAGGCATAAAGATTTCAAATTAAATAAATATTCTCCTTCACCAAGACCAAAATGTACTTAAAGGCGTATTCCGAGAATCAACATTTATCACCTATCCACAGAATAGATAATTGTCATATCGCTGGGGACCCCACTGCTGTGATCCCTCACCATTAATCATATGAACGCGAGTTCCAAACCCCCTGTTCTTCCACACTGCTTGAACGCGGTAGGTCCCTCAACAATCAGACAATTATCACCTATCCTGTGATAGTCTGAGGTTTAGAATTTGTGCAAGTGCCTGTCTTTTCCAGGATGGGCCGAGTGGCAAACGGGTTTTAGTACACTTAGATACAAATACACGATCTATTAGGCCCCCTGCACACGGCCGCGGACAGTCACCTGCATTTGCGGGCCGTGCTCCTATTATAAGGTATAGGAGCACGATCTGTAAAATAAAAAAATAGGGCAGAACCTTTCTACTGCCCGGACACTTTCCCGTAAATATAGAAATGAATGGGTCCTTACTTTGATCTACAATTACGGTCCGTAATTGTGGATCAAAATTCCGTCCGTGTGCATGGGGCCTTAGGTATCGTGGCTATGTGTGTTTGTTTTTTGTGTGTGAAATTTTAATGTAGAGTAGGTAAACTGCTAATTTCTGTTTTCGGCTTTAAAAGGGATAACTAAAATGCCATCTGCGAAGAATTTTTCAGTATGGTGTGGTGCCAGATACTGCATATGTTACAGCTTCTGCAGATCACAACTTATATTGCTGCCTGTCAACTGCACAAAGTATCTGCATGTAACGTGCAAAATGCTGATCTTCCCTGTCAACATCCTGACACTTACACAGCTGTTTTCGCTTTACTCTTATACTGCGAAACAGATTTTATCACTTGTCAATAGGAGAAGGGTGTCTTTCTTTAAACCCTTGAAAGCCATGTCATTAAGGTCAACTTATTGTGTAATGAAAGGTTAATTGACAAAATGAGGATAGATTGCGTTCACGTAGCCACACTGACCAAAATATTAACCTACACCGAAATTGATTTCCTAATTTTAACCCCATCCTCCCGCAGCCGTTCTGTTTATTTACGTTTTTTCTCCACCTTCCAAAAGCCATACCTTTTTCTTTTTTTTTTCTCTCTATCCTTGTATGAGGGCTTGTTTTTTGTGAAAAGTTGTTTTTCACAATGCCATTTATTGTACCGTATAATGTATTTTTACGGTGTTCATCGTGTGGTTACAGCTGTTACGGCATTAACAAATTTTTATATTTAAGGCTTTTTTGTTTTTTTTACCGGCTTCTATTAAGCCCTGCTCCTGGTGGGGCTCAATTCAATAGGATCAAAAGGATGGCAGACCTGGGGGCCTTCATTGGGTCCCTAGGTTGCCGTGACAGCCATAGTCCCCTTGGGATCGCAATGCGAAGCGACTATAGCTATGGGATGTCGAATGTGGCCGTCCCCCTCTTTCTAATGGCTTTAGGGTCAGTTCACAATGAGTTTTTTTGCACTGATTTTGATGTCGAAACTGCGTCTGAATCAGCGGCAAAAAACAGCCGAAATCACCCCCGTTTATTTTCAATGGGAGGCAGAGACGTTGTTTTTTCTGCGGGTTTTTGTCCGCTCGCGAAAAAAGTTGCATGTCCTTTTTTGCTGCGGTTTTCGCCCCCTGACTTCCTGTTGAAATTAATGGTAGTAAGAAAAAACTCATGGAGCTTGTTTCTGAGTATTTTCTTCTGTGGTTTAGGCTCGTGGTCCTAGCATTAGCTTTAATGGCCGCGGGTAAAAACGCTGCGGAAAAACGTAACAAAAATTTGTTCAGGCAGTTCAAAATCTGCCTCCATAATTCTTTAAGGCCTCATGCACACGACCGTAAAAACTCCCGTTATTACGGGTCGTAATTACGACCCGTAATAACGGGCTCATAGACTTCTATTGGCGACGGGTGCCTTCCCGTTTTCTCACGGGAAGGTGCCCGTGCCGTTGAAAAAGATAGAACATGTCCTATTTCAGGCCGTAATAACGGCACGGACAGTCCATAGAAGTCTATGGAGCTCTCGTAATGACGGGTGGCTACATGTGTGCACCCGTCATTACGGCAGCGTTGCTAAGCGACGTCAGTAAATAGTCACTGTCCAGGGAGCTGAGAGAGTTAACTGATCGGCAGTAACTCTTTCAGCACCCTGGACAGTGACTACCGATCAGTATAAACCTGTAAAAAATAAAAGCCTTTCATACTTACCGACAACTTCCTGCTTCCTCCAGTCCGGTCTCCCGCCCGTTGCCTTGGTGACGCGTCCCTCTCGACATCCGGCCCGACGTCCTGGATGACGTTTCAGGCCATGTGACCGCTGCAGCCAATCGCAGGTCAATCACAGGCTGCAGCGGTCACATGGACTGCCGCGTCATCCAGGGATGTCGGGCTGGATGTGAAGAGAGGGACGCGTCACCAAGACAACGGCCGGGTAAGTATGAATTTCTTTAACTTTTATTACAGAAAAGGCTGTCCCTTCTCTCTATCCTGCACTGATAGAGAGAAGGGGCTGCCGATTTGTGCAGTGCTATTTTGCCGCCAAAAACGTGCCCGTAAATACAGGTGGAATACGGGTGACACCGGACCCATATTTACGGGCACGGGTTCGTAAATACTGGTGCAAAACGGGTGGAATACGTGTGACACCGGACCCGTATTTACGCCAGTATTTACGGGTGGGAAAAAATACGGTCGTGTGCATGAGGCCTAAGTAAATCTAATGCAAATTTTTTTCTGCCTGCAAAAAAGTGTCACCAGGGCCTTAGACCTGGCTATAAAAAAAAAAAAATGTAATAACTCAGTTTTTCTGTTTCTTCTCTGAGTCCTGCCGTGGGTCCAAACAGCAGTTTATTACCACATATGGGCTATTGCTGTAATCAGGACAAATTGCTTTAGAAATTATGGGATGATTTTTCTCCTTTATTCATTGTAAAAATTTAATATTTCTATTTGTTTTTTCATAAAAAAGTAGATTTTTAATTTTCGCAGCCTAATATCACTAAATTCAGCAAAAAAACTGTGGGGTCAAAATGCTAACTATACCCCTAGAAAAATTCCTTGAGGGGTGTAGTCTTCAAAATAGTCACTTTTGGGGGGTTTCCACTGTCTTGCTCCTTCCAGGGCGTTGCAAACGCGACATGGCACTGAAAACCCATCCATCAAAATCTGCGCTTCAAAATCCAAATGGCGCTCCTTCCCTTCTGAGCTCTGCCGTGGGTCCAAACAGCAGTTTAGTACCACATATGGGGTATTCCCGTAATCGGGAGAAGTATCTTTACATGTTTTGGGGTGCTTTTTATTCTTTCTTCCTTGCAAATATTATGTTTTTTTTATATTTTTTCTGAAAAAAAGTAGATTTTCACTTTCACAGACAAACTCCAATAAATATAGCAAAAGACCTGTGGGGTCAAGATGCTAACTGTACCCCTAGATAAATTCCTTGAGGTGTGTAGTTTCCAAAACCGTGTCACTTTAGGGGGATTTCCACTGTTTTGTCATTACAAGACCTCTTCAAACCTGACATGGGGCCTAAAATATATTCTAAAAAAAGGAGGCCCCAAAATCCACTAGGTGCTCCTTTGCTTCTGAGGCCTGTGTTTCAGTCCATTATCACACTGGGGCCACATGTGGGATATTGCTAAAAACTACAGAATCGGGGCAATTAATATTGAGTTGTGTTTCTCTGGTAAAGCCTTCTGTGTTACAAAAAAAATGTATTACAAATGAATTTGAGCAAAAAAAATAAAATTTGTCAATTTCCCCTCTACTTTGCTTTAATTCCTGTGAAGCGCCTAAAGGGTTAAGACACTTTCTGAATGCTGTTTTAAATACTTTGAGGGGTGCAGTTTTTAAAATGGGGTGATTTATGGGGTCTATCTAGTACATAAGGCCCTCAAAGCCGCTTCAGAACTGAACTGGTCCCTGTAAAAATAGCCTTTTGAAATTTTCTTGAAAATGTGAGAAATTGCTGGTAAAGTACTAAGCCTTGTAACGTCCTAGAAAAATAAAATAATGTTCAAAAATCGATGCAAATATAAAGTAGACATATAGAATATGTGAAATAGTAACTATTTTGTGTGGTATTACTATCTGTTTTACAAGCAGATACATTTAAAATGAGAAAAATCATAATTTTTGCAAATTTTCTCAATCTTGGTGTTTTTCACAAATAAGCAATGAATTTATTGACCAAATTTTTCCACTAACAAAGTACAATATGTCACGAGAAAACAATCTCCGAATCGCTTGGCTAGGCAAAAGCATTCCAGAGTTATTACCACATAAATTGACACATGTCAGATTTGAAAAAATGGGGCTGGTCCTGATGGCCAAAATGAACATCGGTCCTGAAAGGGTTAAACCGTAAGCATGGTTGTGACATGGATACAAAATAGCCAAAAAATGGGATGAAGGGGTATGAATGCCCCACGTGTATCGCCACAATGTGGCTTCCTCAGGGGTGATTGTTTGTAATGAAGTGCACCTTATTTTTATAGGGACCGCATATTGATAATAATTACATTAAGATGTGTGCACAAACAGGCACACTTACCCCCTCTCTCCTCCCGATGAGCACCATGCTGTGGCCGTCACCAGTGTCCACCCGTGCGCAAGTGCCGAGACCACGCCTGTCGGCTACCCACGCATGAGCAGTGCGCAGGAATATAGACACTGAAGACTATGCCCGCTTGTACACTGTATGCATGCACCAGGGCCTTGCACGTCAAAGTGTGGCGAGGCTACCCACGCATGCGCAGTGCGACAGTGAAAACGTGCTATTTATAGAGAAAATACATATAAATCACGTACATGGTTATAACTTCAAAGTCTATATGATTTATACTGAACCCCCAAGTGTCATCACATATATGTGAACAAAAAATGACAATTAAAAAAAATTATTGTAAAAGTTAAAATTGTATGTATAATAATTATGCCACACAACCCATATGATTATGCTAAATTACTATAACAGCTACATAGTCATACAGATGAATTACAGTGTGAAACAATTTTAGTGAAGCCTGTAGTGAACACGATCACCTGTTGGTACCAACCATTTACTACCCTCTCACCTTTTTATTTTAGATTATTATTTTTAACCTACCTATATTATCTTCAATTCTTTTGCTGATGCTGGGTTGTGTTCCCCAATCAGACGTAACATGAAAAATAAATATCTCGACCTAGAAAAGAAGTAAATCCCTCATATATAGTCTATGGGTATGAGATGCCCGCCAGATGCGCCGCGAACCAGGAGCACACCGGGTAGGAGAAAGGGAGGGGGCATGTCATGGACCAAAGAGGCACCCAATGTTGGAAAAATGTATGTGTACATACAGTGAAGGAAATAAGTATTTGATCCCTTGCTGATTTTGTAAGTTTGCCCACTGTCAAAGACATGAACAGTCTAGAATTTTTAGGCTAGGTTAATTTTACCAGTGAGAGATAGATTATATATATATATATATATATATATATATATATATTAAAAAAAAGAAAAGAATATCACATTGTCAAAATTATATATATTTATTTGCATTGTGCACAGAGAAATAAGTATTGTATCCCCTACCAACCATTAAGAGTTCAGCCTCCTCCAGACCAGTTACACGCTCCAAATCAACTTGGTGTCTGCATTAAAGACAGCTGTCTTAAATGGTCACCTGTATAAAAGACTCCTGTCCACAGACTCAATGAATCGGTCTGACTCTAACCTCTACAACATGGGCAAGACCAAAGAGCTTTCTAAGGATGTCAGGGACAAGATCATAGACCTGCACAAGGCTGGAATGGTCTACAAAACCATAAGTAAGACGCTGGGTGAGAAGGAGACAACTGTTGGTGCAATAGTAAGAAAATGGAAGACATACAAAATGACAGTCAATCGACATCGATCTGGGGCCCCATGCAAAATCTCACCTCGTGGGGTATCCTTGATCCTGAGGAAGGTGAGAGCTCAGCCGAAAACTACATGGGGGGAACTTGTTAATGATCTCAAGGCAGCTGGGACCACAGTCACCAAAAAAACCATGGTTAACACATTACGCCGTAATGGATTAAAATCCTGCAGTGCCCGCAAGGTCCCCCTGATCAAGAAGGCACATGTAGAGGCCCGTCTGAAGTTTGAAAATGAATATCTGGATGATTCTGAGAGTGATTGGGAGAAGGTGCTGTGGTCAGAGGAGACTAAAATTGAGCTATTAGGCATTAACTCTACTCGCCGTGTTTGGAGGAAGAGAAATGCTGCCTATGACCTAAAGAACACCGTCCCCACTGTCAAGCATGGAGGTGGAAACATTATGTTTTTTGGGGGTGTTTCTCTGCTAAAGGCACAGGACTACTTCACCGCATCAATGGGAGAATGGATGGAGCCATGTACTGTCAAATCCTGAGGGACAACCTCCTTCCCTCCACCAGTACATTAAAAATGGCTTGTGGCTGGGTCTTCCAGCACGACACCCGAAACATACAGCCAAGGCAACAAAGGAGTGGCTCAAAAAGAAGCACATTAAGGTCATGGAGTGGCCTAGCCAGTCTCCAGACCTTAATCCCATCGAAAACTTATGGAGGAGCTGAAGATCCGAGTTGCCAAGCGACAGCCTCGAAATCGTAATGATTTACAGATCTGCAAAGAGGAGTGGGCCAAAATTCCAACTAACGTGTGCAAACCTCATTATCAACTACAAAAAACGTCTGACTGCTGTGCTTGCCAACAAGGGTTTTGCCACCAAGTATTAAGTCTTGTTTGCCAAAGGGATCAAATACTTATTTCTCTGTGCACAATGCAAATAAATATATATAATTTTGACAATGTGATTTTTTTTTTATTTTTTTTAATATAATCTATCTCTCACTGGTAAAATTAACCTAGCCTAAAAATTCTAGACTGTTCATGTCTTTGACAGTGGGCAAACTTACAAAATCAGCAAGGGATCAAATACTTATTTCCTTCACTGTACATATAAATATATGATGGCATATGCTTGGGACATCCACTGTATAGTTGAGAAAAATCAAGAATAAACCAGGAAAATAATATAAAGAGAGAAAATCTTAAACTGTAAATTAGAAAAGTGAAGTGTGAACTTATGGTATGAAACCAAAGAAGCAGTCCTACAATATACTCTAATAGTGTAGGAAGCCCGCAGCGGGCTTAAAGGTTAGTGATGATGTGAATGGATGAACATTAATATATTACACAAAAATGTAAAAACTAATGTGTAATAGACTATAGTTATTTTAAAATAATGAAATATACAGACGTGAAAGTAATGATGAACTAAGAAACAATAGTCTTAGGTGCAAATGCAAACGTGTGCGAAAAAACCCAAAAACATTCAAGCATTCAAAAACCTCATAACCGCCTGCAAAAACGGAATTGTGTAAACAAGGCCTAATAAGTTACGGCCCGATCATTTACTTTGCCTACCATGATCTCCATGTTCTGATTACACAATCAGTCTTTTTTTGTTCTATCTGCAGATAGTATGTTGGAGAGCAAAGTAAAGGCAAAGAAAAGTAGAGACAAAAATATTGAGGGAAATAAAAAGAGAAGCAAGTTTGGTGCTGAACATATTGAGCTATAGTTTTGTGAGAATAGACTAGCCATTTGTTGATTTTAAATCAATTCTCCATTTAGTGGGAGGTCGAACTCCGTGATTGACAGCCTTCACTGCTTGAGTTCACTTCCAGAGATACCTGTCAATCACTGAGTAGGACCGCCCATTGGACTCCTAAACCCAGAACGAATAGGGATTCAAGTCCATAAATTCTACTTTTTAATTCTCCCACAAAGCTATATATGAGTCTGCTCACCTCCTCTGGCATTATAACATCATATAACGGAGAGGACAATATTTTTAACATGAAAGGTTTACTTGAATTGACTGCTCAGTTATGGGACATAATAACATCAGTCATTTCTCCCTAGCAGGAGTTTGGTATGGATGTTAATCCTGTGTGAGGACACTGTCCAAAGCATCTTAATTTATACAAATCTTGTGTTTTTCTGCTTCATTTACCATTTTTATAGTTATGATCTAGAACCTTTTTTATGTACGTCAGTAAATACACATGTTTGGGTTTACTATGGAAGTTTTACAGTCCAGTTTCAGTGATTTGTACTTTTTTTTTTTCTGAAAATGTATTAATCTGTTGAAATATTTATAATGTTACATATTTGCAAGTGTAATTGAAATTCTACAAACAAGCAGCCTGATTATTTAGTGACTTTATGAGGATTTAAAATGCCGAAAAGCAGCTGCCTACACATTTTTAATACAAGAAGCCGTTTCATTATCAGAAGAACTTTGGTACCATGTTTAGCTTGTGGAATGTGCCTGAGCTGCGTTCGTTTCTGCGGACTTCTGGCATCCAGTAAGTGGCAAACCACATATTAATGTTCTTGACTTGGATCTATAGTTCACGAATCTATGGGATAATGGTTATTGCCCCTATCTTTCCTACCACAATTACTGAATTTAATGGTTGTGATGTCTGGAAATTGATGTCTAATAAAAGTAGTGTTTAGGAATTTAAGTATTGCGTTTTAGTATTGCGTGTATTTAATTTTAAACCTCTACTGTCATAACAGAATCTGGATGTGATGACAATGGACAATGTTGTGATTATTTCTTACACTATTATAATACCTGAAGCTCAACAAAATATATATATATAAATATGTGTGTATATATAATCAGGATGGCCCTTAGCTATAGGTAATTTTCCGAAAAGTTAATATTTTGCTGCTCCCACCCCCTAATATTGTTCCAATCAACAAAAAAACGGGCTGTGCAAAACTTTAGCTCAATCGTACAACTGCTAGGCAACCCTCAAACGCCTTGAAGTTGGAACATGTATGTGCGACGATTAATTCTGTTCAAAAGCGGTATACTCTTCCCTATCTCGACCATTTTCTTTTTTCTTAGAGAAATTTATGTGGACACATCCAGGCAACCCCAGCAATTGTTTAACCCCTTAGTGACCAGCCCATTTTATGCCCTAATTACCAAGCTCTTTTATTAGTTTTTCTATAGTCGCATTCAAAGAGTTATAACTTTATTTTTTCGTCTACATAGCTGTATGAGGACTTGTTTTTTTGCGTCATTAATTAACTTTTATAAACTTTTTTTTGGGGAGGATTATAAAAAAAACAAACTGAAATTCCACCATTGTTCTATGCGTTTTTAAATTGACGCCGTTCACTGTGCGGAGTAAATAACATGTTACCTTTATTCTATGGGTCGGTACGATTACGGCGATACCACATATGTAGAGGTTTTTTAGGTTTTACGACTTTTGCATAATAAAAACTCTTTTGAACTAAAATTATTTGTTTTTGCATCGTCGCTTTCCAAGAGCCGTAACTTTTTTATTTTTCCATTAATGTAGTGATTTTTTGGGCTTGTTGTTTTCTGCGGGACGAGACGTAGTTTTGGGGTGTATGGAACTTGATTCATTTTAAGGCTGGATTCACACGAGGTCATTACGTCCGTACTTATGTACGATTCTAGGAGTCCCTGCCTCGCTGCCGAACAACTGTCCCGTACTGAAAACATGATTACAGTACGTGAGTTGTCCGGCAGCGAGGCAGGGACTCCTAGCATCGTACATAACTATGATGCTAGGAGCCCGGCTCCCTGCACTGTGTTCGGTCCAGGACTTGCGGCCGAAATACGTCCGTCAATTACGGACGTAATGACCTCGTGTGAATCCAGCCTTATGAATTTTTTGGGGCGCATTGGAAAAAAAATGCAATTTTGCCATTGTTTTTTGCGTTTTTTTTTTACGGTGTTCACCTTGCGGTTTAAATTACATTAACTTTATTAACGGAGTCATTACGGTCGCGGCGATGCCATATATGTGTACTTTTATTTATTTTTTACACTCTCTTACTAAATAAAACCACTTTTTATGGAAAAAAAAATTTTATTTATTTTTTTTAGTGTCATTTTTATTCATCTTTATTTCACATTACTTTTTTTATTAGTCCCACTAGGGGACTTTACTGTGCAATCTTCAGATCGCTGCGATAATGCTTTGGTATACTTCGTATACCAGAGCATTATTGCCTGTCAGTGTAAATCTGACAGGCAATCTATTAGGACGTGCCTCCGGCGCGTCCTAATAGGCACATGTCCAGGGCAGACTTGGGGGCTTTTATCAAGCCCCCGGCTGCCATGACACCCCATCGGAGACCCGCGATTGCATTTGCGGGCCGCCGATGGGTGACAGAGGGAGCTCACTCACTCTGTAAACAAGTTAAATGCTGTGGTCGCTATTGGCGGCATTCAACAGGTTAAACGGCCGCGATCGAAGTAAACTTCGATCGCGGGTGTTTGAGCAGGAGCCCAGCTCTCATCAGACAGCAGAGCCCCGGCTCCTGCCTGCACGGGAGACCCGTGCAGTACTTGGACTAGGCTCACGTGAAAAGGCGTCAGCCTAGCCTAAGGCCCCTTAGTGACCAACGTGAAAAGGCGTATTGGTGGTCACTAAGGGGTTAACCCGTTAGTGACCGGCCCATCGTGTTTCTACGTCGGTCACTAACGGGCCTTATTCCGATGCCATAGACTTTTTACGTCGCGGCATCGGAATAAGTTTGCAGAGCAGGGAGATGTCAAATCTCCCTGCTCTCAGCTGCTTGAGGCAGCTGAGGGCTGGGAGCGTCCCTGCTCTGCCGTGTGGGATCGATATAAGTATCGATCTCACACGTTTAACCCCTAAGATGCGGTGCTCAATAGCGAGCACCGCATCTGAGTGGTTTTGGAGAGAGGGAGGGAGCTCCCTCTCTCCCCCACCGACACCCGGCGATACGATCGCCGAGTGTCTGTGTCTCTAATGGCAGCCGTGGGTCTAATAAAGGCCCCCAGGTCTGCCTGGAGTGAATGCCTGCTAGATCATGCCGCAGGCATGACCTAGCAGATGCCTGTCCGTGTTAAACGGCCAGGCAGTAATACACTGCAATACAAAAGTATTGCAGTGTATTATAAATGCGATCGCAGAATCGCATATTATAGTCCCCTAGAGGGACTAGTAAAAAAGTGAAAAAAAAGTTTCATAAAGTTAATAAAAAAAAAAATGTGAAAAAAAATTTAAAACCCAGCTTTTCCCCTTACAAAATGCTTTACTATTAAAAAAAACAAAATAAAGTTAATAAGTTACACATATTTGGTATCGCCGCGTCCGTAACGACCCCGACTATAAATCTATTACATTATTTAACCTGCACGGTGAACGGCGTAAAAAATGTAATAAAAAACTATGGAAAAATTGCGGTTTTCTGTGAATACTGACTTTAAAAAAAATGTGATAAAAAGTGATTAAAAAGTCGCATCTACTCCAAAATGGTACCAATAAAAACTACAAGTCTTCTCGCAAAAAAAAAGCCCTCCTACAACCGCATCGGCGAAAAAATAAAAACGTTACGGCTCTTCAAATATGGACACACAAACAAATAATTTTGAAAAAAAAGCGTTTTTACTGTGTAAAAGTAGTAAAACATACAAAAACTATACAAATTTTGTATCGTTGCAATCGTAACAACCTGCTGAATAAAGTTAGTGTTATTTATACCACACGGTAAACGGCGTAGATTTAGGATGCAAGAAAGAGGGGCGAAATTTCAGATTTTTTTCTATTCCCCCCCCCCAAAAAAAGTTAATAAAAGCTAATCAATAAATAATATGTACCTAAAAATGGTGCTATTAAAAAATAAAACTTGTCCCGCAAAAAACAAGACCTTATACAGCTATGTCGACGCAAAAATAAAACCGTTATAGCTCTTGGAATGCGACGATTGAAAAACTTAAAAAATAGCTTGGTCATTAAGGGGTTAAAAACATTCTCAATCGACTGTTGCTGCGGTTGTTGCTGTTGCCGATATTTGCTGAACGATAACACAGGAGTTTTCACTGTCGTCCCCACCATCACTACTTTGGCTGCTTGATGTTGAATCATCCGTTTTTTATGTAGCAAACTGATGAGTAGCAAAATGTTGTTCCATTTCTTCATAAGTCCTTTTTTTTCCTGGCAGTTTCCATTGCAGTGCTCTTTCTTCCTTGTGTTTTTCGTTTTTGCTCTACACCAACCATGGAGCCCGGTCGTGCCTTTTGGCTCTGAAGCATTAAGAAATTCTTATCCTCTTCATTTTTCATCTGTCCCAAAGCATCTGAATGAGCTATGACAAAGAGATTGTCCATTTACACAAAAATATCTTTTTTTTTTCTTTTTCCTTGCCTGCAGTTCTAGTCAAATTTTTCTGTAGAGCTTTCCATTCATCATAGAGTTTGAGTAAGTTATCAACGCTGTGGTCAGTTCTTCTAGTAGGAATGCATGCTTTTTGCCCAAAAATTTAAACTTCTTGAATCACTTTCCTTTGTTGTAAGATTTACAACTCTTACATTGTAGAAAAAAACGCTTAAAACTTGCCAGTTCTAAGGAAGGCTCCGTCGATTTTGACCAGCGCGTTTCGCCCTACAGACGAAGCTGGTCTGTAAGGCGAAACGTGCGTCGAGGCGCTTTTTTCATCCAGTCCTGAGGTTGCCGGTTCCTCTCCATCCTATGTCTCGGGGTATGTGCTTACCTTTATCTTTGTACGATTGATTCCTTCTGACGATCATTTCAGTTTACCTTCTTGGCTTTTTTGCCAGCATCCTTTGTCAGGACATCTTACACTATTTACTGTGTATTGTATTTAGGTAGCACTTCATATGTGGGCATTGTACCATTAGCTACCTCTTACATGTGGGCATTGTATTCTAGCACGTACGAGTTATCTATTTTCTTCACTGTGGGTCATAGGAGTGGTTCCTGGCCACTGATGGTTGGTTGTTTTTGTTTGTCACTGGTCTTTTACATCTGACCTTATTGTCTTGATCTCCGTGTTTGGTCCATCCTTTTTATTCCGTTTTAGGTCATTGTTTATTATGTCTAATAAAGATTTTCTACTTTTGCATATATTTTTGCTCATTATTTTTCTAGGGGTTATGTTCCCTCATGGTTCGCGTTTAGGTTTTCTACTTGTATAATAGGGACCCCCTGTTTACGCCATTGGTTTGGTTAGAGGTTTATGTAGGTTGTTCATTTATTAATCAAATCCTGATTTATTAGAATTCATTTTTGTCGCCCCAATGGATTCATATTATATTTGAAGCCGTTATTTTATTATTGTGACCTCATAACTGGTCATTTAGAAATGCCAATACACTGAAATTATACACGTTCACTCCCAATTATGCTGTAGGTTTGTAATTTGTTTAACTATGCACATAATCTATTACATTCTACCAGCTGAAAACAATCATGTACAACCCTCCACATTTGCCTCATTACAGATGTATCTGTAAGGCTTCATTCACATCTGTGCCAGGGTTCCGTGCTGACGTTTTCCGCCGGAACGGGACCCTGACTGATACAAACGGAAAACATAGTTGACTACGCTGTTGATTCAGTCAAAACGATGAAAACCCTTGCACAACGGAGACAAACGGAAACCATTGGCACCGGATCCGGTTTCAGTTCGTGTCAGTCAGGGCTCTGTTCCGATGGAAAGCTCTGTCGGAACGGAGCCCTGACGCAGATGTGAACAAAGCCTAATCTAGTCAGTGTCTCTCCACCACAGCCATCATATTGGTGCAAAGACCTGCTGTGTTTTTATGATGTGTGCACAACAGAAAAGCCTTAACTATTGTAGCGTGCAGCGGCAAAACCTAAGGCCATGTTTACACACTTTTTTTTTTCCTGAAGAAATTCTGATGCAGATTTTTCTGCCTGAAGAAAGAACTGTGTGAACAGGGGCCTAAAAAAAAAATGCTCTTATTTCGTTGGACTGCTGTATGTGCTGGAAGAATGTTGGTTTTATTCATAAAGTAGATGCTATATTGGATGAAGGCTAGTTTTTATTACAACTGCTGACCGCGTAGGATATAGTAGATATGTGGATGGACCAGAAAAAACATAGTGCACATAGTGCATGAACCTGTATAAAATGCGATAAGTTAGGGTGAAAAAAGTGGTAAAAAAACGTTCACCTGATTTTGTTGTTCTTGGAACAAAATCCCAAAGCGCATAATCCCAAAACACTCCACTGAGTGATGGTTGGACGCCGTTGCAGCCTGGATCCCAAACGTCGACTGATTTTGTTCAGAACAAATCGGATGGAGAAGATAAAAAAAAAATATTGGATTCTTTGTTCTGGTGCAGCTGGATAAAGCAAACTCTGTTTTTCTAACAGATTGACGCTGATCCGAGGGGTATTGGATCAGTGTACCTGATGAAGAGGCCAGTTCGGCCCCGAAACGTGTCGTTTTAATTTAAACAAATAAACTTTCCCAGATCAATACCCCTTGAATCAGTGTCAATCTGTTAGAAAAACAGAGTTTGCTTTATCCAGCTGCGCCAGAACAATGGATCTAACATTTTATTTTATTTTAGCGTAGGATATAGAACACACATATAGGTTATGCGGCTAGAACAACATCTGCTTATTATCTCAACAGCCTGGACCTACAAATAACATGTAGTTTTGTGGCAAACCTGTTTTATTCAATCTCTTCTATTGGCAATACGCCTTCTGATGGGAATAAAACACCTTTTATGCAGTGATGTTTGCATAATTCTATTACTTTTCATTAGCATTCTAAATAAGCATCTGTGATGTTTGGTTGAATCAACTCTTGGTTTGTGTGCAGTACATGTGACATTGATGCCATCATCTCTCAAAGCTCACGCTTTAGCATGTAGTACTGTTCATGTCCTGTGGTGATATTCAATGGGTTTACTCAAATGAGTTCAGTTTTGGAAGGACATCTTGCTGTTAAAAATACATTTGGCTTACATGCATGTGATCCAGAGCTTGGCAGAGTTTTCTCCATTTGGAATCCCTCAGGACATGGTGAAATCATTTTCTAGTCTTTGCTAGTTCACAGCATTGTCAAGAAACGCATCCTGCTTCCCAGGATCTCGTGATTACACACGTTTTGCGTGATATAACATACACTGCAGGCATAAGCTTTCTCTTTCAGTGTAGTATCGGCTTCCAAACTAGTTTCATATTTTAAGGTGATATTCTGTGTGAAGAAAAAGAAAATGGTTGTTGTTTGTGCAAATGTATACTCCTAATCTTACAGAAGACCTTTCCGGAGTGCCCAATGGAGGGCAGAAATGTGCAGTATCACTCTTAGGTCTTCATCATTCTCCCTATTCATAGTAACACAGTTCCTAAAGAGGAAGGAGCTTATGGTTTGCTGAACACTTAGTTACACAGCTTACTCGTGTTTGGATATCGTCATTTTCAGCCTTGTAACTTGCCCTATAACGTATTCCGTTTGGCTTTCCTTTGCGGGGTTCTACGACGGAAACCTCAGATGGAACCCCTCAACGGAATGCCAACGCTGACGTTAACAGCCCCTTAGGCTCAAGATTCTTGACTTTGGAGCAAGGTCAAAATTGTTGCCATAGCTTCATTCTACCTGGTGCTAGAGCCTTGAAAGCTGCATCACCCTCAGCAGTCACACTGCTTTGCACGGGCTATATATATATATATATATATATATATATATATATATATATATATATATATATATATATATACATAAAAATTTAGGAAAAACAAATACTCTTTAATATATTGATAAAAGCTCAGGCCCTTTAAGTGCTAGGGCAACTATAGATGAAATCTCTATTTCTAAGCTTCCAGCTTCAAAGCAAAGGGTCCCTGTGACCTTGCAGCATGTAAACACAAAGGAGATCTGTGCTGCTATCTTTATGCTGGATGTATTTGTATTACCAGCAATGCGAGATGGATTCCTGTGCATTATAGAGCAGGAGGCGGCTAGAAGCAGCGGTAAATCCTGGCACCGCTTTCTCCTCTATGGCTGCTGCTGGCTGTGTGTACGCGTATGTAGTGAGTGACTACGATTGACCCTTTATAAGCAGCTATGGAGGAAAGTATGTCACTAGACCCCCCCCCCCCTTCCCATTGAGGTCTTGGGAAAGTAGTGTCCACATACCTGTATTACATGTCTTGTTTCTTTCTAAATGCTCAATAAACAAATTTATTCTTCCATGCATCGTATGCTAATTAGGCACAAAGCGTCCTCTGGACCAGAAGTGTACTGCATCTTACTTTGTAATGACACCCCTTTCCCTCCCCTGTATGCTTGCCTGACATGGATACAGACTGCACGGCGCAGGCTGTAAATTTGCAAGAAGTGGCTGTGGATGCAGATGCTTGGAAGAGACGTCAAGCGAATGTACAGGGGAGGGAGGGGGAGGGTTTGTGGTAGAGTAAGATGCAGGACACTTCCTGGTCCTGAGGACTCTTCATGCCCAATTAGCATACCACGCACAAATTAATAAATGTGCTTTTTGAGCGTTTAGAAAGAAACAGGACATGTAATACAGGTATGTGGACGCTGCGTTTTTCAAGACATGACGAGCGTTTGGTTGGGAAGAAACTGGTGACTGCCTTTAAACAAGCAGCGGACAGCTCTAGCAGATTAACCCTTTACAAGCAGCAGTTGTCCTCTAGCAGAGTAACTGATTTTCGTCTGATATTGTGTTAAACTGATTTACCACCCATTACGAGGCATCAGTGAATTAATTTACCGGGTTTGAGATTCGCTTTTGGCAAATTTATGAAACAATTTGGTTAATTGATTTTCTGTTTGTATTTTATGAACCAGCAAATCTGCAAAACAGGTGAATTGATTTGTTCACTGCAACCCCTAACCAAATCTGAGCACAAAGCTCAGATGTTGTATAGACTCAGCTCTTCCCTCTGTTTGCACCTCCCAGACAAGAAGCAAATCTGAGATTTTAACTTTACTCTGCTGAAATGAAAGAACTTTGTCCGGTTCTGCTAATATATTTAAAATCTTAGAATTTAATCCACTGTTATTGTTTGTGTTTTTCTTAGAGAGGATCTAATTATCCTACTCTGCTGTTGAGACTTTTAGCACCTCTCTCGCTTTTAAAGGGTATTCCCAACTGAAACATTTATCCATTCTCCGGTCATCTGGCCGCTCCACCAAGCGGAGCGGGGATCGGGTGATCCCATTCTGGACATAGGCACGAGTCCCAGTGCTGAGCCCTTCATCAATCAGACTTTTATGTCATATCCTATGTTTAAGTTGGGAATACCCCATTTAACTAAAGTAAAATGCTGATTGATAGAGATTCTGGCAGTCACTGGGCTGCAATAAGATCCCCACTTTCAACTAAAGGGAATTGTTGATCCACAGATTGTTAGTACTTCTGTAAAACTGAAGGGAAGCATCCATTGGGCAGCTACAACTTCTACAAGTTTGGGAACACCCTGGTCCCTCACCTGGTCGTCTTTATCTTCAAAATTGGAGGCTTAGCTAACCTTCCACTATAGAGAGAACAGAGGGAAGTTTTCTGTTGCAGCAAGTTACCACCCATAACAGAAAAATACTGTTGGAAAGGCGCTGATGCCTTAGGCCTCATGCACACGACCGTAAAAACTCCCGTTATTACGGGTCGTAATTAAGACCCGAAATAACGGGCCCATAGACTTCTATTGGCCACGGGTACCTTCCCGTTTTCTTACGGGAAGGTGCCCGTGCCGTTGAAAAAGATAGAACATGGTCTATTTTTTTATTTTATGGGCCGTGCTACTATACTTTTTCCGGGCCATGCTCCCATTATAAACGGCCGGCTGCCCGTGGCCGGCCATGCCCGTAATTACAGGCACGGTCGTGTGCATGGGGCCTTAGGAAGTAGAACAAAGTCCAAACAATGGAAATACTTTCGTTATTTTGAGTTTTTATCAGTAGGGAAAACCTGTAAAACTTTTTTCATTTATTTTTGACCTTTTAAAAATATTAAAATGAGAATTTACAGGTCACTATTGGAAAGCAATAAAAAATAAACACTAATTTGTATTGGAATATATTTGTTATTTTGATAAAATATAGTACGTTAACCCCTTCCCGACATCCGCCGTATACATATGGAGATGTTGGGAAGTGGTTCCCGCAAAGAGCTGTACAGTTACTGCGCAGTGGGAAGGGGTCACTGTGTCTAATGGCACGGTGACAAAGTAAAGATGACTGCTGTCCCTGACATCAGGCCATCCCTATTTGCCCAGGGGGCCATCGCGGCCCCACCTCATCGCCGATCACTGTGATAGGCCGGTCAATTCTGACCAGCCAATCTGAGCCATTTTTGTTAATACTGTGCCCTTGACCCACGGTGCACCGTTAGAAAGCGGTAATTGGTGCTGTCTAAGACCCATCACCACTAACATCTTGTAGGAGCGCTCTGATTGGTCGGTCTGTGCAGACCGACCAATCAGCGCATTGGCGGGTGTTTTGAAATCACGACATTGCTCTGCCCGCCACATTCCGGTTTTGAACGGCATGCAGATTGGTTCTCTGCGTTTTCTGCTAGGTTTTGTGGTGCAATCTCCACTATTTTATGAAAAATAGAACCTGCTGCTATCTGATCACCAGCAGCATTTTTTTAGTATCCGTTACTTTTTTTTTTCTGTCGCTGTTCCACCCCACTACCTTCCGGTCCGAGTCCTGTGCCCACTGGGTTCTGATTAGTGACCACCATCACTGGTCATAATCGGTCCCAAATTTTTGGAACAGGATTTTTATTTTTTTGCTTCATTTTTAACGTTTTTGATTTTGCACCATGTGCCTGTGTGCACCCTGCAGCCACGAAGTGCTTTCTAGCATCCGCCTTTAGGCCTGGTTTACACGAGCGTGTGCGCTTTCCACACGCAAAACGCGCAGCGTTTTGCGTGCGCAAAAGGCACTTAACAGCTCCGTGTCAGCAGCGTATGATGCGCGTCTGAGAGATTTTCATGCAGCCGCCATCATTATGACACTCCGTTTGGATGTTTGCACGTGGTGCTTTTCTGTTTACATTCAGAGTTTGACAGCTGTTGAGCAAATCACGCTGTTCGCACGGAAGTGCTTCCGTGTGACCTGCGTGATTTTCACGTACCCATTGACTTCAATGGGTGCGTGATGCGCATAGGACATGTCGTGAGTTTTTTTCAGCGGACTCACGCTGAGCAAAACTCACGGACTGTCTGCATGCCCCCATAGACTTAAATTGGTCCGTACGACAGGCATGAAAAGCACGCGCGTCGCATGGACGTATATCACGCTCGTGTAACGAGGCCTTACTGATCAGCATCTGTGGTTTTATTTCCGCAGGTTCTTTTTTGGTACTTTTTTTTTTTCACCCATACCCACCATTACTGATCGGCATCTGTGCTTATTTTTTGGTGCAGGTTTTTTTTTATTTATTTGGAATTTATCAGTTTGCACCAACTATCTGTGTGTACCCTGCGGCCACAGAGTGCTGACTAGTTATCAGCATCTGTAGTAATTTGTTGTCCGTTTTTTTTCTGCATTTTTTATTTGTTTTTTCAAATCTAATAAAATTTATGAAACACCTGTGAGGTCAAAATGCTGACTACACCCCTAAATAAGTTACTTTTGGGGTATAGTTTCCAAAATAGGGTATATTTCGGGGTGTTTCCTTTGTTTTGGTACCACAAGACCTCTTCAAACCGAACTTGGGTCTAAAATATATTCTAATAAACAGAAGGCCCCATAATCCACTAGGTGTTCCTTTGCTTCTGAGGCCTGTGGTTCTGTCCATAAGCACACTATGGTCACGTGGGATATTTCTAAAAACTGTAGAATCTTGGCAATAAATATTGAGTTGTTTCTCTGACAACCTGCTGTTACAGAAAAAAAATGGATTAAAAATGGATTGCTGTAAAAAAAAAAATAATTAGTATATTTCACCTCTAGATTGCTTTAATTCTTGTGAAACTTTCTGGGTGCAGTTTTTAAAATGGGGTGATTTATGGGGGTTTGTAACATATGGGCCCCTCAAAGCCACTTCACAACTGAACTGGTCCCTAAAAAAATTTACTTTTGAAAATGTGAGAAATTTCTGCTGAAGTTCTAAACCTTGTAACGTCTTCTAAAAATAAAAGAATGTTAAAAAAAAAAAATCTATGCTATTTGGTGAATGTTAACTAGTAACTATTTTGTGTGGTATTACTATCTGTCTTACAAGCAGATACATTTAAGTTTATAAAAATGTTGGTGTTTTTCACAAATACTGAAAGTACATACCAAATTTTACCACTAACATAGAGTACAATGTGTCACGAGATCTCAGAATTGCTTGGATAGGTAAAACCATTCCAAAGTTATAACCACACAAAGTGAGATGTCAGATTTGAAAAATGGCAGGTCAAAAGTGGCTGCAGCAGGACAGGGTTAATTGTGGAGGAGCTAAAAGAAATGTGCCTGTATTGGTGGGGAGGGGGTGGGATCTTGTGTTCAGGAAAATACGGTAAAATCTATTTGGCTAGCTTAGAGTGTGATATGGAATAATAGTTTAAATTTATGCATTGACATCAGTCAACGTATATTTGTTACTGTAAGTGTATTTTCCATTCAGGAATCGGTTTACAGCATTTGCTTTTGCTAACACTGTTTGTCCTAAGAGGTAATGTAATTTTAAGAAATAAAGTGTGGCGTTTTAACTGTTTATGAAGATTATATGTGAATTAAACTGCTAAGGGCAGTGAAACATTTGGACTTATTAAAATTACATAAAAACTAATGTATGTAATACCTCATGGCAACTTTGGTACAATGAAGGGACTTTTTAGGAATATTAGATTGGCCCATTGACGTATAAAATGCCATCATTGCTGACCTTTTTATCTGGGAAGCATAAGACCCTCTTTGTTGCTCAGAACTGATCTTCAAAGCATGAAATCAGCTGCTCAGAAGCTAATTTTATCTTCAACTTTTTTTATTATCTGTGTTTCGCTTGTGTACGCAGACCGTTTTGCACACTTGAGTATATTTAAAATATATGGGATATCTTTCTTCCGCAGTTTACATTGAGGGAGTGCACAAACTCGATTTGACATGAATGAACACAAGCAGTCCTTTTATAAACGTGCACTATGATCTATTACTGTGCTGGTCACACTCGCCACTTGGCATCTCCATATGTTGTGTAATGTAAAGCTCCATTTTGTAATGGATACCCATTCAGTCCTTTATACATGGAAATTACAAGTTTGTCATGGATTTAGACTAGATCTGTTCCTAAATTAAAGAGGCTCTGTCACCAGATTTTGCAACCCCTATCTCGTATTGCAGCAGATCGGCGCTGCAATGTAGATAAGAGTAACGTGTTTTTCTTTTAAAAAACGAGCATTTTTAGTCAAGTTATGACCATTTTTATATTTATGCAAATGAGGCTTTCTAAAGTACAACTGGGCGTGTTTAAAGTAAAAGTACAACTGGGCGTGTATTATGTGCGTACATCTGGGCGTTTTTACTTCTTTTACTAGCTGGGCGTTGTGAATAGAAGTGTATGATGCTGATGAATCGGCATCATCCACTTCTCTTCGTTACCACCCAGCTTCTGGCAGTGCACAGACAAACAGCGTGTTCTCGAGAGATCACGCTGTGACGTCACTTCCTGCCCCAGGTCCTGCATCGTGTCGGACGAGCGAGGACACATCGGCACCAGGCGACAGAGGCTACATCGACTTACCTGCAAACGCCGATGCTGCTGCAGAATCAACTGTAGCCTCTGTCGCCTGGTGCCGATGTGTCCTCGCTCGTCCGACACGATGCAGGACCTGGGGCAGGAAGTGACGTCACAGCGTTATCTCTCGAGAACACGCTGTTTGTCTGTGCACTGCCAGAAGCTGGGTGGTAACGAAGAGAAGTGGATGATGCCGATTCGTCAGCATCATACACTTCTATTCACAACGCCCAGCTAGTAAAAGAAGTAAAAACGCCCAGATGTACGCACATAATACACGCCCAGTTGTACTTTTACTTTAAACACGCCCAGTTGTACTTTAGAAAGCCTCATTTGCATAAATATAAAAATGGTCATAACTTGGCCAAAAATGCCCGTTTTTAAAAAAAACAAAACGTTACTCTTATCTACATTGCAGCGCCGATCTGCTGCAATAGGAGTTGGGGTTGCAAAATCTGGTGACAGAGCCTCTTCCCGACCGCCCACTGTATATTCACGTCGGCACTTGCTGGGCTCTGTGCAGTGCCGACGTGAATTCACGGTGGGTGTTAAAAGCGCGATCCGGGTGTCTCAGAGTAGCGCTGACACCCGGATCGCGCTATTATCACCTGCCTCTGGTCCCGGAGATATGATCGGGACCTGATTAGTTCAGGTCCCGGTCATGTGATCGCAGGGAAAGTGTGTTGTAGCAACGAACTGGAAAGTTTGTTGCTATAACAAACTGGAAAGTTTGTTGCTACAACAAACTTTCCCGGGGACCGATTGCTGGTGCTGCAGTCGGTTACAAGGCAGAACCGGGGGCCATATAACGGCCCCCGGGTCTGCCATGCACAGCAGCCTATGAGAACCAGCCGGAGGCAGGTCCTCATAAGCTTCCGGTCAGTGTGACACTCAGCGTCACACTGACCGTTTATAATACGTTACACTACCTAGGTAGTGTAATGTATTATAGCAGCGATCAGTGCTGCCAGTCTTCAAGTAAAAAGTAAAAAATAAAGTAATAAAAAAGTTTTATTAAAGTGTAAAAACAAGTTATAAAAGTTACAAAAAAAAAAGAATGCTTTTTTTCCTATAATAAGTCTTTTATTATAGGAAGAAAATGTAAAAAAAAGTACACATTTGGTATCACCGCGTTCGTAACGACCCAAACTATAAAACTATAATATTATTTTTCCCGCACGGTGAACACCGCAAAAAAAAATAATTAAAAAACAATGTCAGAATCACTTTTTTTTGGTCATCAACCCTCCCAAAATATAGAATAAAAACTGATCAAAAAGTCGCATGTACCCCAAAATAGTACCAATAAAAACTACAAACCGTCACACAAAAAACAAGCCCTTACACTGCTTTTTTGACGGAAAAATAAAAACATTATGGCTCTCAGAATATGGGGACACAGAAAATAAATAATTTTATCAAAGTGATTTTATTGCGCAATCGCCACAAAACATAAAAAACCTATATAAATATGGTATCGCCGTAATCGTACCGACCCGCAGAATAAAGTAAAATGTCATTTATACCGCACGGTGAATACTGTAAAAAAAAAAAAATAAATACAAAAAAACATTGTCAGAATTTATGTTTTTGTCACTTTGCTTCCAAAAAAATCTAATAAAAAGTGATTAAAAAAAAATCGCATGTACCCTAAAATGGTACCAATGAAAACTACAGATTGTCCCGCAACAAATAAGCCCTCACACGGCTCCGTTGGAGAAAAAATAAAAAAGTTCTGGCTCTCAGAATATGGCGATGCAAAATGTGCAGAGTGTTCCAAAAGCGGATAAGATCGGGCGCCATTTATCAGTGCGACACCGGCCACATATCTGCAAATTATTATTTATGTACCCCATTATTATACCCTCTTATTATGCCCTGATGTACTCCGCACAGCTTACATATGCCCCCACATTATAAACTGAAATACCAGCAAAACCCCAAACAGAAACCTACCAAGCAAAATCTGCGCTCCAAAAGCCAAATGGCGTTCCCTCCCTTCTGAGCCCCACAGCGTGCCCAAACACCAGCTTACGTCCACATATATGACATTTTATATCCGGGAGAACCCGCTCAACATTGTATGAGGTATTTGTCTTCAATGGCACATCAGTGGAAAATTTTAATTTTCACTTTGCACCATCCGCTGCGCATTAACGCCTTGGCGCACCACGACTTAATAGCATGTCGTGGTGCGAGGGGTTATTTATGGAGCGGGCTCATGCGCTGTGCACGCTCCATATTCTGCAGGTGTCCGCTGTGTATTACAGCTGAAACCCGGGACTAACGGACAGGAACAGTGATCGCGCTGTTACAGGAGCCTGTAAAATGACATTATACTGCAATACATTAGTATTTCAGTGTATTGTACCAGCAACCTAATGATCGCTCGTTCCAGTCCCCTAAAGAGACTTTTGGGAGGTTTCCACTGTTTTGGTACCTCAGGGGCTTTGCATATGCGACATGACACCCGAAAACCAGCTAAATTTGAGCTCCAAAAGCCAAATATTGTTCCTTCCCTCCTGAGTCCTGCCGTGGGTCCAAACAGCAGTTTATTACCACATATGGCGTATTGCTGTAATCAGGACAAATTGCTTTACAAATTTTGGGGTAATTTTTCCCCTTTATTCATTGTAAAAATTAAACATTTCTATGTTTTTTCAGAAAAAAGTAGATTTTCATTTTCACGGCCTAATTCCACAAAATTGAGCAAAAAAACGGTGGGGTCAAAATGCTAACTATACCCCTAGAACAATTCCTTGAGGTGTGTAGTCTTCAAAATGGGGTCAGTTTTGGGGGGATTCCACGGTTTTGCTTACTCCAGGGCGTTGCAAACGCGACATGGAACTGAAAACCAATCCAGCAAAATCTGCGCTTCAAAATCCAAATGTCGCTCCTTCCGTTCTGAGCTCTGCCGTGGGTCCAAACAGCAGTTTAGTACCACATATGGGGTATTGGCGTAATCAGGAGAAGTAGCTTTACAAGTTCTGGGGTGCTTTTTAATCTTGATTCCTTGCAAATATTATTTTTTTTTATATTTTTTTCAGAAAAAAAGTAGATTTTCACTTTCACAGACAAACTCCAATAAATATAGCAAAATACCTGTGGGGTCAAGATGCTAACTATACCCCTAGATAAATTCCTTGAGGTGTGTAGTTTCCAAAACCGTCTCACTTTTGGGGGATTTCCACTGTTTTGGCACCACAAGACCTCTTCAAACCTGACATGGTGCCTAAAATATATTCTAAAAAAAGGAGGCCCCAAAATCCACTAGGTGCTCCTTTGCTTCGGAGGCCGGTATTTCCGTCCATTATCACACTAGAGCCACATGTGGGATATTTCTAAAAACTGCAGAATCTGGGCAATAAATATTGTGTTGCATTTCTCGGGTAAAACCTTCTATGTTACAGAAAAAAATGTATTACAAATGAATTTCGGCAAAAAAAATAAAATTTGTACATTTCACCTCTACTTTGCTTTAATTCCTGTGAAGCGCCTAATGGGTTAAGAAACTTTCTGAATGCTATTTTGAATACTTTGAGGGGTGCAGTTTTTAATATGGGGTGATTTATGGCGTCTATCTAGTACATAAGGCCCTCAAAGCCACTTCAGAACTGAACTGGTCCCTGTAAAAATGGCTTTTTGAAATTTTCTTGAAAATGTGAGAAATTGCTGCTAAAGTTCTAAACTTTGTAACGTCCTAGAAAAATAAAATAATGTTAAAAAAACTATGCAAATATAAAGCAGACATATGGAATATATAAAATAGTAACTATTTTGTGTGGTATTACGATCTGTTTTACAAGCAGATACATTTAAAATGAGAAAAATCATAATTTTTGCAAATTTTCTCTAAATTTTGGTGTTTTTCACAAATAAGCAATGAATTTATTGACCAAATTTTTCCACTAACATAAAGTACATTATGTCACGAGAAAACAATCTCAGAATCGCTTGGCTAGGCAAAAGCATTCCGGAGTTATTATCACATAAAGAGACACATGTCAGATTTGAGAAAATGGGGCTGGTCATGAAGGTCAAAATGAGCTCGGTCTTGAAAGGGTTAAGCATAAACATTCCTACTATGCGGCAAGTATGAAAAATCTGATTGATACCCAGATGAACGTAGGCGCCGTCGCATCTGCGCTGCAGCATGCAGCACTGTTTTGTCCAGTAAAATGACGGAAACCCGACTTTTTCCCGTTCTGATCCTCTGATGGAACAAAATAACGGATAATTGTAGTGCAGATGTGAACTTAGCCCAAGTGAAAGATTAGAATTTTGGTGTGTTATAAGTTTTTCTGCTTTTTCCAGAACGAAGCACAAAATTCAATAGGTACGGATACAGATGTAGAGCTCGTGTACTTGGCTGTATTGTCTCCATTGTGTATCTCGCTGTAATTGGACTGCAATAGAGGTGCACAAGCCCTCTACTGTACTTATAGAAAAAAAAAAAGCCCATATTCCACTGGCGCTCTCCTAGTGACCCATCCTTGCTCCCCTAGCTGGTCTCTGTGCAGTTGGTCTCCTGGGCTTGTTTCGTTCCATGTGAACATTGCTGTAGTCACATAGGACAAAATGTCATCCCAGGAGGATAGCTGCACAGAGACCAGCCGGGGGTGTAGGGACGAGTGTTTTTTCTTTAATTTTAAAGTGGGGGGAATTTTTTTTTTCTTTTTACTTGCGATTTATGCTGTGGACCCGCAGCTATTCCACAGCAAAAAAACACAATATTTGCTTATTGTTGCAGATTTTCACTTACCCATTGAACAAAATGGGGAAAATCTGCAACAAATTCACAAATATTCCACAGCACAACTTGAACGAGCTGCAGTTTAAAAAAAAATCTGCAGGTCAAATTCTGCATAGAGATTTTCTGCAATGTGTGGATGAGATTTGTTAAAATCTCAACCACTATTGCTGCTACTGTATTACGCTGCAGATTTTCCGCTAGCAAATCCGGACAGAAAATACACCGCAATTTGTGTGAACATAGCCTAAGGCTTCTGTACAATGTCTTCTGAAAGCCGAACTAGAAATGTAGCCCCTGAAATAGTACTGGATGAATCACATTCTTTCCCAAAGAGTACTTCGGAACAGTAAAGCGGGTTATACACAGGACGATTATTCCCGATAATTGCACCGTGTAAACAGGGGAACGATCAGCAGATGAACGAGCACAGCTCGATCATCTGCTGGTCGTATCGTTTTAAAAAAGTAAAAGATTATCTTTGTCGGCAGCACATCTCCCTGGGAGACGCGCTGCCGAAATGATATTGGATAATGGATTGGGACGATCGATCGGCGTAACAACAACTAATCTCCTTCCGTAGCTCCGTGTGACAGGAGCAAACGAGCGCCGATCAACGATGTCTCGTTGATCGGCACTCGCTGCAACGGTCGTTTATCGCCTTAAGAGTCTTATTTACAAGCAATCAGATCTGCAAGAAAGTCTCACATGACCCACACCCCCTTGTGGACACAATTGTTTTTCAGAACTTTTAACTTGCATATTTGTTTACCATTTATTGAAGACCGTTGTAGCCCTAATTTGGCATTACACGTGCATGTGCTGGGTTCCTTAATGTAAAAAAGAGGTCTATCCAGTGGCAAGTACTCTTTAAATAATTAAGAATCTTTCTTCAGCCCACTCTCGCAACTGTTTTTTTGTTTAGCGTCCTGTTATTCTGACATGTTCTGTATCTTGTACTGTAGCTCTGTTTTCATATTGTACTTTTTGCTTCTCTTTGAAGTCATACATTTTGACTAAGTTTGTTTTGATGTAAAAAGTTCATGAGTCATTTGTGTGTTTAGTTCTGTTCTTTCTTTCACTGGGTTTTAATTATTTTCATCAAGTTTTAGCTAGAATTAGCTTTCAATCTCGCAGTGCTCAGCATATTTTGAGAAAAGGTTACATTACTCATACTGATCTCCCTCTCGTTCCTTTCCTGTTGTGTTTTGGCTTTTGTTGGGCGAACTCTTAGTCTTTTTGGCATAAGATGTTCTGCTACTTTCTTACTTTTCTGGAAACGTTAAAAAAAACAAAACATGATCACAGATTCGTATAAAATCTATCACAAAGATGTCAGATTATACGTTTTCTTGCCTTAGGGCCAATATTGAAACAGATATATTTCTTTGAGCATTATGTCCTATTTGTGAGCAACCGGTTGTAGAGCAGGTTCTGAGCAGGTTTTTCCATATTTTTTGTTGTTTTGGGGGGATTTTGCTTTGCTTGTAATTTCTCTATTCCTTTAACCCCTTCCCGCAAAACCACGTAACTACGTTGGGATTGTGAATGCTTTATAGCAAGCCCACGTACAGTTATGTTAATGGGATTGCGCCAGCACAGGAGCTGTGCCTGCACCATATGCAGTGGATAACTGCTGTAATATACAGTCGACCTCCCACTGCAACATTCAAGATCGGAGTTGCCTCTGATCCCGGGCTTTTAACCCCTCAGATGCCGCTCTCACTAGGATGTGCAGCATCTAAGTTATTGACCGATGGAAGGGGCTCCCTTTGTACACCATCCCTGCGAACGATTGAGGGTGCCAGTGGTAGCAATGGCAACCAGGAAGCCTAAGAATGGACTCCTGGCCTGCCATGTGCGGAAGCCTTTGGTAGTGCCTAATAGGAGGCTACCTGTCAGTGGGGGAATAACTGTTAAAATACACTGCCCTGTGGGACTGATAAGAAAAAAAGTTAATGTTTTCCTTTTCCCTGATCAAGTCCTTTATAATTGAAAAATAAATAATAAAAAAAGACCTGCTCTATAATTATATCATGTTCTTTAACCTGCACAGTAAATGCCGTAAATAAAAAAAACAATAGATTTGCTTATTTTTGGTCACATTGGCTCTAAAAATAATGTAATAAAAGTGTTAAAAAATGTGCATGTTACCTAGCTCCATTGACGGAAAAATTAAAAAGCTATGGCTCTTGGAATATGACCATTTTTAGAAAAGTGTTTTTATTGTTTGAATGTAGTAAAACAAAAAATATATAAGTTTGGTATCGCTATAATCGTATCGACTTGCAGAATAAAGTTAACGTGTTTATATATTGTTTTAGTGGTTTTTGTAAAGTGCCAGAATTGCTGCTTCTTTGTCTCTCAAAAAGTTTAATAGTCATCAAAAAAATTGCATGCACCCCAAAATGGTACCAATAAAAACCACAGCAAAAACAAGCCCACACACCGCTCCATCAGAAAAATAAAAGTTATGACTGTCGAAATGCAATGATGCAAAATGATGGCCCAGACTAAATTATACGCCCAGCAATTTCCTTGCATTAAACCCCAAGTCATCATTTGCTAGACCGCACAGGTGCACCCCATAGATGCAGCGGAGATGTTTTGGGGCCTTGGGCTGCATTTGGGGCTAGTGAAGAAGCATTGTGTAATGCTTGTGTTCTATCCTGATTTGCAGGCCAGATAAGAAAATTCCTACCGAGGTGGTGGTCATCAAGGCCCTAATATTTGAGAACAAGGATGGGGAGGGCTCAAGTATATCTGCCCAAAAATGTCATAGCTGTAAGCGATTTCCCAGCAAAGTTTCCCAAACGGCAAACAAGGAAAGGACCAAAAAAAGGTGTAGAATGTGTTCCAAAAGGGAGATCAGAAAAAAACACCATTTAGAATTGCGACACCAGCCCCGATAAACCTGGCCTGTGCAAAAATTATTGCGTCAAAGCGTAACACACAACCATGGATTATTTTTTTTAAATGTATTTACCGCTTTATTATACCACCTTATTATGTATGCCCTGATGTGCTCCGCCCAACTTACCTATTCCCCACATTTATATATTGAAATACCAGTAAAACCCTAAACAAAACTACTACAAAATCCACACTCCAAAAGCCAAAGAGCGGTTGTTCTGAGCCTGACAGTGTGCCCAAATAGCCGTTTATGACCACATATGGGGTATTACTGTACTTTGGAGAACCCACTTAACTATTTATGGGGTGTGTCTCCAGTGGCAGGAGCTGGAAACAACATATTGTGCACTGAAATGTCATATCTGTGGAAATACTGCAATTGTTTACTCTACCATAAATAAATGCTCAATGGATGTTGCAAACACCTGTGGGGTCAAAATGCTCTCTAAACCCCTAGATGAATTCATTAAGATATGTCGATTTTAAAATGGGATGAATGAGTATTTCTTTGGTTTCTTATATTATTTTGCCTCAGAGCCTTTGTAATTGTAGGTAACGCTGCGTAAATCACCAAAATAGGCCTCAAATGTGCACGGTGGACTTTCATCCCTGTTGTACTGTTTATAACCAGGCAAAATATCTGGGCTAATTTAAAGAGGTTTCTAAAATCCCAAAAAAACACAATAATTAGAAAGCTGTCTTTTCACAGTGACAGGCTGAACACAACATATTTGGTACTGAAATAGCATATATGTGAAAAAAAATGTGATGTTGACAACATCCATTGTGCAGCACAAATTTCTGCAAAGCACCAATGGGGTCAAAATGCTCACTATACCCCTTAGGGCTCATTCAGACTAGCATAATACTCGTCCATTTGTTCTGCGTTGAAATCATTCACAGCACCCGGACCCATTCAATTCAATGGGGCCATTCACACGTGGTGTTTTTCACGCAGCTTGTGTCATTGCGTGAAACTCACTGCTTGTCCTATATTGGTGTGCAGTTTCCAAATGTGTTCCATAGTACCTCTTTTAAATCTAGTAAAATCTGCATTTGAAAACCCAAAATTCGCTCCTTCTCTTTTAGAGCCCTTCCGTGTGTTCAAACGATTTACGACCACTATGAAATATTGCCTTACTCGGGAGAGTATATGTAACAAATTTTGCATTTTCTTTTATCTTATATTCCTTCTGAAAATGAAAAGTTATGGGTTAAAACTACATTTTATTCGGCAAGATGTTTTGGTTTTTTTTCTATTTTTACAGCCCGATTCTGAGAAATTAAGTGAAACCCCTGTGGGGTCAAAATGTTCACAGCACTTCTAGGTGAATTCATTGAGGGGTGTAGTTTGCAAAATGGGGATTTTTTTGGGGTTTTACACTGTACTGGTACCTCAAGGGCTTTGCATTACCATTCCAGCAAAATCTGCACTCCAGAATCCGAATGGAGCTCCTTCCCTTTTGTGCCCTGCCATGTGCATTAGTTTCTGACCACATAGGGGTATTATTGTGCTAAGAAAAAGTTGTCTAACATTTTTTGGGGTGCTTTTTCTTCTGATTTCCTTGTAAAAAAATTAACATTTTGAGCTAAAACTTCATCCTCTTGGAAAAATAACACCTTCTGTGTTATTAAAATAAATGGATTTAAAATGAAGTATTTGCAAAAAGAATGTAATTCGCACTTCACTTAAATCTCTGTGAAACACCTTCAGGGTTAACAAACTTCCTAAATACTGCTTTGAATATGTTGAGGGGAGCAGTTTTTAAAAAAAAAATTTTGCTTTCTTTTTTAAGTAATATATAGAACCTTCAAAAGTCACTTCAAAACTGAAGTTGTGACTAAAAATATATTGCAAATTTTGTTGAAAATAATGGTGCCTACATAAACCAGTGTGAGACAGTGACAGGTAAAGTCATTGAGGGAAGGTACATTTCCCCTAGAATCCTGTCATATGTATCCTAGGCTCCAGGGAATGAGTAGTTCTTGCAATAGAAAGCTCTAGCTTTCCAATCTCGGCTTAACCCCTTAAGGACGCAGCCTAGTTTTGGCCTTAAGGCTCAGAGCCCATTTTTCAAATCTGACATATTTCACTTTATGTGGTAATAACGTCGGAATGCTTAAACCTACCCAAGCGATTCTGAGATTGTTTTCTCGTGACACATTGGGCTTCATGTTTTAGGTAAAATTTGGTCGATATATTCAGTGTTTATTGGTGAAAAATTGCAAAATTTAGAGAAAATTTTGAAAAAATTGCATTTTTCAGAATTTAAATGCATCTGCTTGTAAAACAGACGGTTATACCACCCACAATAGTCACTAGTTCACATTTCCCATATGTCTACTTTAGATTGGCATCGTTTTTTGAACATTCTTTTATTTTTCTTGGACGTTACAAGGCTTAGAACATAAACAGCAATTTCTCATATTTTTAAGAAAATGTCAAAAGCCTTTTTTTTAAGGTACCTGTTCAGTTCTGAAGTGGCTTTGAGGGGCCTATGTATTAGAAACCCTGATAAAACACCCCATTTTAAAAACTAGACCCCTCAGAGTATTCAAAACAGCATTTAGAAAGTTTTTTAACCCTTCAGGCATTTCACAGGAATTAAAGCAAAGTGGAGGTGAACTTTGCAAATTTCATTTTTCTTGCGGAATTTCAATTTTATTAATTTTTTTTTCTGTAACACAGAAGGTTTTACCAGAGAAACACTACTAAATATGTATTGTCCAGATTCTGACGTTTTTAGAAATGTCCCACATGTGGCCCTACTGCGCTCGTGGACTAAAACACAAGCCCTAGAAGCAAAGAAACACCTAGTGCATTTTGAGTCCTCTTTTTTATTAGAATATATTTTAGGCAGCATGCCAGGTTTGAAGAGGTGTTGAGGTGCCAAAACAGTAGGAATCCCCCAATAGTGACCCCATTTTGGAAACTACACCCCTCAAGGAATTCATTTATGGTTGTTGTTAGCATTTTGATCGCACAGTTTTTTCACCGCACGTATTTGAATTGGGCTGTGAAATGAAAAAAATTTCATTTTTTCCAATAAAATGTCATTTGTGATCAAAATTTCTTATTTTCACAGGGAACAAAATACCCCATTTGGTTGCCCAATTTGTCCTTAGTGTGGCAATACCCCATTTGTGGTGATAAACTGCCGTTTGGGCCCATGGGAGGGCTCAGAAGGAAAGGAGCGCTATATGTTTGTTGGAGTCCAGATTTTGCTGGATTTGTTTTCGGGTGCCATGTCGCATTTGCAGAGCCTCAGGGGTATCAAAGCAATGGAAACCCACCAAAAGTGACCCCATTTTGGAAACTACACCCCTCAAGGAATTCATTTATGGTTGTTGTTAGCATTTTGAGCACACAGTTTTTTCACAGCACCTATTTCAATTGGGCTGTGACATTAAAAAAATGACATTTTTTCCAATAAGATATAATTTTTTATCAAAATTTCTTATTTCCACAGGGAACAAAATGCTCAATTTTGTTGCCCAATTTCTCCTGAGTGCAGCAATACCCCATTTGTGGCAATAAACTGCCGTTTGGGCCCATGGGAGGCCTCAGAAGGGAAGGAGCGCTGTGTGTTCTTTGGAGTCCAGATTTTGCTGGCTTGGTTTTCGGCTGCCATGTCGCATTTGCAGAGCCCAAGAGGTATCAAAGCAATGGAAACCCACCAGAAGTGACCCCATTTTGGAAACTACACCCCTCAAGGAATTAATTTATGGGTAATGTGACCATTTAGACCCCATAGTTTCTTCACAGAACTTATTTGAATTGGGCTGGGAATTAAAAAAATATATATTTTTTCCGATAATGTCATTTTAGCTCAAAAATTCTTATTTTCACAAGAAATAAAATACTCCATTTTGTTGCCCAATTTGTCCTGAGTGCGGCAATACCCCATTTGTGGTGATAAACTGCCGTTTGGGCCCATGGGAGGGCTCAGAAGGAAAGGAGCGCTGTGTGTTCTTTGGAGTCCAGATTTTGCTGGATTGGTTTTCGGGTGCCATGTCGCATTTGCAGAGCCCCAGAGCTATCAAAGCAATAGAAAACAATCACAAATGACCCCATTTTGGAAACTACACCCCTCAAGGAATTCATTTATGGGTGTTGTGACTATTTTGACCACATAGTTTTTTCACAGAACTAATTTGAATTGGGCTGGGAATGAAAACAAAATTATTTTTCCCAAATAATATGTAGTTTGGGCTGAAAATTTCTTATTTTCACAAGAAACAAAATACCCCATTCTGTTGCGCAATTTGTTCTGAGGGCCGCAATACCCCATTTGTTGTGATAAACTGCCGTTTGGGCCCATGGGAGGGCTCAGAAGGAAAGGACCACCATTTGGCCTACTGGGGATTTTCTAGTGCGAAGTCATGTATGCAGAAGCACCTGAGGTACCAGTACAGTTGAAACCCGCAAGAAGTGACCCCGTTTTAAAAACTACACCCTTAAGGCATTCATCTAGAGGTGTAGTGAGCATTTTGACCGGAGACCTACACCCCATAAACTGTAATGTGGGTTCTCCCGGGTATGGCAATACCCTACATGTGGCTGTTATCAGCTGCCTGGGCACACAGCAGGGCTCAGAGGGGAAAGACGAGGGGGGATAAGCTGTGCGGAGGGCATCAGGGTAAGTAAAATTGGGGTAAATTATAAACCAAGGGATGTATAATAAATTTTAAAACACTCTTTCATACAGAGCTCTGGTTATTCGGGACACGTGTCACAATGATATATTGTGTCATCCCTTATCGCCCTCTTATAGCAGACTTTGCACCTCTTTTGACTTTTTCCCTTCTTGCCAGTTTGGGGAACTTCCCCTGGAAAGTGTTGCCGCCCTGGTACGATGCGTGTGGCCCCGCTTCCAGAAGTACTGGGTGCCCCCCCTTCTTGGTCCCTAAAGATTAGGTTCTTGATAATCACCTCTTGAAATTCCAGGAAAGTTCCCGTCTGGCCTGTACATCGACGTAGCACGTACGCATTGTACAAAGCCATCTGTATGATGTGCACGGCCAGCTTCTTATACCACACCGCATAGGGCTGTAGGGCTTCAGGGCTTGATCTTACAAGTCCACCCCTCCCATGTACCTATTGTAGTCCAGGATGCAGTCTGGTTTGGGGGTGGCCTTTCCTTCATATATCCTAAATCTGTAGGTATAACCGGATGCACTCTCGCAGCTTATACATCTTCACGCCATACCTTGCCCTCTTACCCGGCAGGTACTCGCGGAATTGAACCCTCCCTTTAAAATGTACCAGGGACTCATCTATAGAAATACACTTCTCGGGGTGTATGCTGGGGAAAACCGGGCACTGGAACGGTCTAATAGGGGTCTCCGTTTATACAAACGGTCAAAACTGGGGTCATCTCGGGGTGGGCACGGCTCATTATCAGTATAATGTAAGAAGCGAAGTATTGCCTCATTTATTTATTTTTTTAGGTTCCAGTTCAGTTCTGAAGTTGCTTTGAGGGGCCCATATATTAGAAACCCCTATGAAATACCCCATTTTAGAAACTAGACCCCTCAAAGTATTCACAACAGCATTTAGAAAGTTTATGAACCCTTTAGGTGTTTCACAGGAATTTAGAGCAAAGTAGAGGTGAAATTTACATTTATTTTTTTTGTCAGAAAATCCTCTGTATACCATTTTTTTTATACCACAAAAGGATTTATCAGTGAAACGCAAATTAATACGTATTGCCCAGATTCTGCAGTTTTGAGAAATATCCCACATGTGGCCCTCGGGCGGTAATGGGCTGAAGCATCGGCCTCCGAAGCAAAGGAGCACCTAGTGGATTTTGAGGCCTCTTTTTTATTAGGCACCATGTCCGGTTTGAAGAGGTCTTGTGGTGCCAAAACAGTGGAAAACCACCAAAAGTGACCCCAATTTGGAAACTAGACCCCTTGAGGAATCCATTGTAGTTTTCTTGGGGTGCATGCGGCTTTTTGATCAGTTTTTATTCTATTTTTAGGTGGCGTGGTGACTAAAAAACAGCAATTCTACTATTGTTTTTTTATTCTTTCTTTTTTACAGCGTTCACCGTGCGCTATAAATAAAATATTCACTTTATTCTGCGGGCGATACGATTATGGCGATACCAGATGTTTATAGTTTTTTTTTATGTCTTATGGCGTTTGCACAATAAAATACGTTTTGTAAACAATCATTCACTTTTTGTGTTACCTTATTCTAAGAGCCATAACGTTTTTATTTTTCAATCAATAAAGCCGTGCGAGGACTTATTTTTTGCGTAACGAACTGTAGTTTCGATCAGTACCATTTTTAGGTACATGCGACTTTTTGATCTCTTTTTATTCCATTTTTTGGGAGGTGAAGTGACCAAAGAATTGTGATTGTGGTACGGTTTATTATTATTTTATTTTACGGCGTTCATCGTGCGGGATAAATAATGAAATAATTTTGTAGTTCAGGCCGTTACGGACGCGGCGATACCAATTATGTATAGTTTATTTGTTTGTTTATATATTTTTATTAATAATAAAGGACTGATAAGGGAAAAAGGGGGATTTTTACTTTTATTACTTTTAAATCTTTTATTTTCTTATTTTTACACATCTTTTTTTAACTTTTTTTTTACTTTATTACTTTGTCCCACTAGGGGACTTGAGGGCAGGAGGCCCTGATCGCTATTCTAATACACTGCACTACATGCGTAGTGCAGTGTATTAGAACTGTCAGCTACTCACTGACAGCAAGCATAGTGGGTCCTGACGTTGTCAGGACCCACTAGGCTTCCGTCTATGGCATAGCCGGACGCCATTGTTTGGTGTCCGGTTGCCATAGTCACCATCGCCGGCCGCTATCGCGTAGCAGGCCGGCGATGGCAGCTTAACCCCTAAAAAGCCGCGATCTCTATAGAACGCGGCTTTTAAGGGGTTAATCAGCGGGGACACAGCGATCGGTCCCCGCTGTAGGAGCTGTGACAGCTGCTGAACAAGACAGCAGCGTCACAGCTCCTGTATGTGTCGGGAGGACGGCCGAAACGGCCGTTACTCCCGTGACGTACTATTACGTCATGGAGCGCGAACGATACAGCTGCCATGACGTAATAGTACGTCAAGGAGCGGGAAGGGGTTAAGGAAAAGCCGGAAAAAGGGCTTGGAGTTGGATTGGAGAAGAGCAGGGCGGGTTCCCCAATCCCTAGTCCATCTCTGTTTGTAGGACAAGGCTGCTGCTCAATTAGCTGCACCTGTAGCCTGTGTATAAAAAGGTGCAGACACAGTGTGTGTGTCTCACCCCTGACTCAGACTGGAGACTACTAAGGCTGGAGTAGCCTGTATTCTATGTGAGTAAAGACCTGTGTTACTTTGTGTCCAGTGCCTGGTAGGAAGGCACTCGGTATAGTTAGATAAAATCTTGTTTAGTTAGTGCTCAGACGAGCAGGATTTACTTTGTATTTTGCCTTGTTGTACAAGAGGCTGTTTCTTTGACAAGAAGAAAAACACAGGCAAAGCCCTGTTATGACTTTTAATGCACGGTGTCCCTGTCTCTGGCTACAAAGAAACCGCTGTACCAACCTCTCCTGATGCTAAACCCTCACACCATGGTAAAGCTTATGTATTTACTAATTTGTGTGGTATCATTGTCCATTTTATAAATGGAGGTACAAAAAATTAGGAAAATGCAAATTTTTCCAAATTGTCTTAACATTTTGGACTTTTTTTATAAATTAAGGTGTTAGATCCCTGTGGGTTTGAGTCAGGAATACGTCCGACACAGTAATTAACATCCTTCCCTGTGACCATGCATAGATGAATATCTGTCAATCATTCAGTTTGCTCATCCTATATATCCGCATGCTTCTCCCCACCTAACCTATTGGCCTGCAGGTAGAGCAGCATGGTCCATCTGATAGATCCACTTTAATTAAAGGAGAAGCATTATCTTACCGGCTTCCATTAATTTGTTTTTCTCCTAAATTATTTGTCCATGTGTAGGTAGCACAAAGAGGATTTTTAAATCTGTAATATGTTATATTACTCTCACTTCACCATTAAAACGATACCGCAAAACCTTGTACAACTAAACGTATGGGGCACATGAGGACACATTTCTTACGGACAGCTGCTTTTTCTTTTCCCGTCATCACTATAAAGATAATCAGAATGTTAAATAAAGACCTTTTAATTGTTTGACTGTTTAGAGTAAGTTCTTCCATCCCATCATATGTAATCTAAGCAAAGTCACAGGATGGTCTGATTTAGTCTGCTTCACAATACAGTATAGCTGCATTAGTTTAAGAAGCCAAGAATTCTTAATTTGTATCAGCTGTGTCCGATGACAGCAGAGAGATGTCAGGAGCAAGCGAGCTGCTGTGAGAAGTTGGCCTAATAAACAGTTTTAAACATTTTAAAATGCATGCAAAAAATCCATGCGCTTTAAAGTGTAGCTAAACGTTTAACAAACTTCTGACATGTCAGAGCTGTTCAGCTTTTTACGGAAATCAATTTATCGGAGGATGGACTCCATAGAAAGTCTGAGCCTGTACTCCGATACATCGGATTTCCGTAAAAAGCCGAACAGAAGCGAAGCGGCTGAGCACTCATACGAGTGTTTCAGCAGCTTCGTTTTAGCGATTGGGGGGGATCTCAGTGCTCGGACCCCCACCAATCAAAACTTCTGACATGTCACTATGACACGTCAAAAGTTTGTTAAACGTTTAGCAACTCTTTAAGTGTTTTTACATGCATTTTTTTGTGTCTTTGTTTAGTGCCATTATGCACAAGTGCTGAAACATGCCTGACTTTAATGATGTTCTATAGAGAAGTCTATGGTGAAAAATGCCATATATGGAGCACGGGGCGTTTAAAAATTTAAAAAAATAAAAATTTAATCACCACTGACCTCAAAAACGCCACAATAATGCCAATGGTAATAAAATCTGTTTTCCCGATACATTTGAGTCGTGTTGACAGCACATCCCCTGTTTACACTGGTAGATGTGTGCTGCCCGCTAGCACCCATTTTTTTTTGACCGCACTAAAGATGCGGTCAGCCGTTGAACAAGGGTTTGCTTATTCGCCAACTGATTGCTGCTCTATTTACACAGGACAATGATCGTTTTTACCTCGATCTTGGCCCGTATAGAAGGGCCTTAAAAGGTTGCAAACCACTTTTATCTGTCTCAAAGTAATATCTAAAAAGTGTCACGAGACTTACAGGGAACCAGTCACTAGCATTTAGGGCACTAAATCAACAGCATGTATTGATATTGCTAGGGTTTAGCAACCTAAACATGGTACAAAAAGAAAGGATTTGATCCAGCGCTGCAGTGATGTACTTTAAAAAGGAACGTATTCCCACTTTTATTAGTATCAAAAGACTTGTTTAAAATTTCAATAACAGGCTTGGCGTCAAGGCAGTATTAGGTAGGTGTAATGGGCCTACGCGTTTCAAGCACGGCTGGTGCTCTTAGTCATGGCATTCATTCACTCACTGGGACACAAGAGTATGGGTTTATATAGTTGATTTTAGATAGGTGGAGCTGAAAAGCCTTACCAGGTGGTTAATCAGAGACACCCTATGTATGTGTTCTGGTGATTAGATACAGCAGTTTAACCCTTCCAGGTATATAAATGAACACTATGCAAAAAAACCTTAGGGTCACTACAATAATCATGTTTTTATTGTCTATTTTACCATTTTTAATTCTTTTTGGAATTTTGTATGATGTTTATACATGTGAATCCCTGTTTTGAGTAATTTATTAACTCACGGTTTATTGCAGTGTAGAACGTAGAAAATCGCAGCCGGAAGACGGATCGCAAACAACCGCATCAAGAACGGGACCCTGGCGACTCAACACAAATGTGAGTAAATTCGAACTTTTGTTAAACTCGTGTCCCTGTGTGTGAATGATTCCCAATTACATACCAAAGTTGCAACCAGTTTCAACATAAGAAAAACATAAAGACGGACATTTGGAAAAAGGAAAGAAAATTTTAAAAATGAAATATATCATAAACAAAGACACAGTTGATTGGGTTTATACATATGTAATAGAAATAAATTTCTCCTAACAATCCTGTAACCCTAGAGATATAATCAACTGGGTTTTGCATTAGATTTTTTGGAAATTCTTCCGTAGACAACTGAATAAAATATATACAGTGGAAACTTTCAGTTATATAGATTAATTTGAGATGTAATCATGTCATAGTAATGTATAAAGGGGTTTAATATTTTATTATATCTACCCGGATACTCATATATACTTATAACTTGAAAAATTGTTGTATAAATTTTGTGTCGGCTATCACTCTATTAACGCACAAAACATTGGCTAATGCTTTTGTTATTTTACTGAATTATAAGTTTGGACATGAATTTGGTAATTTCGAAAAATTGGTGGTTCTGGTTGGGAAGCATCTTAGTTATATTAGGAATCCGGCAATTATTAACATATCTAATGCCGCGCGACATTTCATCACCTGTCACAATCGTAATATAACCTATTTGAAAACTTATGCTATAGAAAAAATAAGGAACAACATTCGCGGGGGTGATTTGAAAAAAACACTCCTGACACGTGAAGCGTTCTGGATATTTAATCTAAAAACAAGATTTCCGCATGGTCTGAATTTGAGGAAGGAATTGATGTTTCTATATTAAATCAGCTAGGATAACCAAATCCCTTCATTGTTTCTATTAATCCGCTTTGGACTTCATAACATTTATATGTAGTGGGTTTCATTGGGGGGAAAAAAATTGATATTCTATATATACATTAATTTTGACATATAGAATATAGTATATAAACAATTATCTCTATATCAACTACATAATTAATCTTTTATGTCAAAACATGGGTTTATAAGTTATATTTCATCTTCTCAAATAGAAGTCACTATAAGCCATCTTATACCTGCACGACCCTACTTAGGTCATGCAATGACCACGCCTCTAACTATATATTCTATAGTGGTCAGGGTGACATCTTTATCAATATCAACATGAGTGTCATTCTAATAATAATTCTCATACAGGGGCTAAACAACAGTTTTTACATTTGCTCACATTAATCGAATCTTTAACAAGAAGGTAATACATCACGACCATTAGTTCAGGCATCCCAACCAGAACCACCAATTTTTTCGAAATTACCAAATTCATGTCCAAACTTATAATTCAGTAAAATAACAAAAGCATTAGCCAATGTTTTGTGCGTTAATAGAGTGATAGCCGACACAAAATTTATACAACAATTTTTCAAGTTATAAGTATATATGAGTATCCGGGTAGATATAATAAAATATTAAACCCCTTTATACATTACTATGACATGATTACATCTCAAATTAATCTATATAACTGAAAGTTTCCACTGTATATATTTTATTCAGTTGTCTACGGAAGAATTTCCAAAAAATCTAATGCAGAACCCAGTTGATTATATCTCTAGGGTTACAGGATTGTTAGGAGAAATTTATTTCTATTACATATGTATAAACCCAATCAACTGTGTCTTTGTTTATGATATATTTCATTTTTAAAATTTTCTTTCCTTTTTCCAAATGTCCGTCTTTATGTTTTTCTTATGTTGAAACTGGTTGCAACTTTGGTATGTAATTGGGAATCATTCACACACAGGGACACGAGTTTAACAAAAGTTCGAATTTACTTACATTTGTGTTGAGTCGCCAGGGTCCCGTTCTTGATGCGGTTGTTTGCGATCCGTCTTCCGGCTGCGATTTTCTACGTTCTACACTGCAATAAACCGTGAGTTAATAAATTACTCAAAACAGGGATTCACATGTATAAACATCATACAAAATTCCAAAAAGAATTAAAAATGGTAAAATAGACAATAAAAACATGATTATTGTAGTGACCCTAAGGTTTTTTTTTGTTTTTTTTTGCATAGTGTTCATTTATATACCTGGAAGGGTTAAACTGCTGTATCTAATCACCAGAACACATACATAGGGTGTCTCTGATTAACCACCTGGTAAGGCTTTTCAGCTCCACCTATCTAAAATCAACTATATAAACCCATACTCTTGTGTCCCAGTGAGTGAATGAATGCCATGACTAAGAGCACCAGCCGTGCTTGAAACGCGTAGGCCCATTACACCTACCTAATACTGCCTTGACGCCAAGCCTGTTATTGAAATTTTAAACAAGTCTTTTGATACTAATAAAAGTGGGAATACGTTCCTTTTTAAAGTACATCACTGCAGCGCTGGATCAAATCCTTTCTTTTTGTACCATTGCCTACCGTGGACCGTTGCGGAGATCCGGGCGAAGCAGGACTGTCAGGAGGCGAGCTGGTGAGCTGGAGGTTTCCTCCCCTTTGTATTACCAACCTAAACATGCCCTTCTCAAAACGACCCGTTTTAGAGTTTTGTCTAAAAATAATTTATAATACAGTGTGCACTGTATGTAAATTTCTAGAGGAGTCCACGTGTACTGGCCTCTGCTTAATCTGTGCACTGATCATGCGCAGGGTGCTATTGGACTTCAAGACACTTCTATGGTAATTTTCATTCAGTGCGCGCTGTATTATAACTTATTTTTAGACAACATGCTAAAACAGACAGTTTAACGACATCCCCCAGCAGTATAACGACATGCTTGTGGTTTAGTGCCCTAATACCTAGTGACATTTTTACTTCAAGTTGGACTTAAATAATACAGGTCCTTCTCAAAGTAATTTAATTCAAAAAGTGAAACTCATATATTTTAATTCATTTCACACCGAGTGATCTATTTCCAGCATTTTTTTTCCAGATTATGGCTAACGGTTAATGAAAACCAAAATTTAGTCTCTCCGAAAACAAGAATATTAAATAATCCCAGTTTCAAAAATGATTTTTAATACCAAAATGTAGGCCTACTGAAAAGTATGTACACTCAATACTAGGTCGGGGCTCCTTTTACATGAATTACTGCATCAATGTGGAGTGGCATGGAGGTGATCAGCATGTGGCACTGCTGAGCGATTATGGAAGCCCAGGTTGCTTTGATAGCGGCCTTTAGCTCGTCTACATTGTTGGGTCTGGTGTCCTTCCTCTTGACAATACCTCATAGATTCTCTATGGGGTTTAGGTCGGGCGAGTTTGCTGGCCGATCAAGCACAGTGATAATGTGGCTATTAAACCAGGTATTGGTACTTTTGGAAGTGTGGGCAGGTGCCAAGTCCTGCTGGGAAATGAAATCTGCATCTCCATAAAGCTTGTCAGCAGAGGGAAGCGTGAAGTGCTCTAGAATTTCCTGGTAGACGGCTGCATTGACTCTGGACTAGATATAACAGTGGACCAACATCCGCAGATAACATGGCTCCCCAAACCATCGCTGACAGTGGAAACTTCACACTGGACTGCAAGCAACTCGAACGGAGTGCCTTTCCACTTTTTCTCCATACTCTGGGACCTTGATTTCAAAATTTACTTTCATCTGAAAACATTACTTTGGACCACTGAGCAACAGACCAGTCCTTTTTCTCCTTCGATTCGGACGTTGTCTCAAGGAATGCGACTGTTGTAGCCCATGTCCTGGATACGTCTTTGTGTGGCGGCTCTTGGAGCCCTGACTCCAGCCACAGTCCACTCCTTGTGAATCTCCTCCAGATTCTTGAATGGCTTTTTCTTGACAATCCATTCAAGGCTGCGGTTATCCCTGTTGCTTGTGCACCTTTTTCTACCACACTTTTTTTTTTCCCTACTCTCAACTTTCTATTAGTATGCTTGGATACAACGCTCTGAACAGCCAGCTTCTTTAGCAATGCACTTTTGTGACTTAGCCTCCTTGTGGAGGGTGTCAATGACTGTCTTCTGGACGACTGTCAAGTTAGCAGTCTTTCCCATGATCATGTAGCCTACTGAACCAGACTGTTGGACCATTTAAAGGCTTAGGAAACCCTTGCAGGTGTTTTGTGTTGATTAAAGTGTGACACCATGAGTCTACAGTCTTCAACTTTTGCCCAATATTCACATTTTCTGAGAGACTAAATTTTGGGTTTTCATTAACTATTAGCCATAATCATCAACATTAAAAGAAAAAAATGCTGGAAAACTACTGAAATTAACTTTTTGATGATATTCCAATTAATTGAGAAGGACCTGTATATAGAAAGTGGGTGGCACTTGGCTGATCAGTTATTCGTCGGATTGTCCATACAGACATGTCCCCCCCCCCCCCCCCCCAGTTTAACGGATATCAAATCTCGGAAGCTCTTGGATAATAAATCATAGATAGATATATATATATATATCTATCTATATATATATATCTATATATAGATATGTATGTGTTTATGTGTGTGTGTGTGTGTGTGTGTGTGTATATATATATATATATATATATATATATATATATATATATATATATACACCTTTTAAATCACTTCTCACAGTCAGAAGTTAGGCTAGATTAACACGAGCGTTTTTCACATCCAAGGTGACTTGAGTCTATTGAGGGTTCCGTGAAAACTCAACAAAATAGGACAGGTTCTATTTTTCAACTGACCTTTCACATGGTCCGTTGAAACAACGGCTCCATTGAAATACATAGGTCCGTGTGTCACACGGACGTAAAATATGCTCGTGTGAATCGGGCCTTAACGATACAATTGTGTTTTCTCTTCCATTCCGCTAAACCGATATTTATTAGTGTCGAACGGCTTTTTTTTTTTTTTTTTTTTACTCCACAAGTGATGCATCTGTAGTTAATTTTTCAATGGGGGAACAGATGTGGAGAGACATCTGATTAACATTGCAGCACTAGCGTCACTAAGCCGCAATCTGTTAGCACTGGCTAGGCTGGGGTGCAGAGTCTAAGGAAACTCCGTTCTTCACCCCCGCAATGAGGTATGGACTTTCATGTCTGATTCACAGATCACGGTTCCCAGCTTAGCCACCAATTTGTTGACCCAATAACAAGGGGTAGTCATCTAATTAATAGTCAGAGCAAGCCAGAGGATGAGACCGAACCGCAGTCAGGAGTCGGGCCAGAAGAACACCACAGGACCCAAGCAACAAATACAAAGGGAGAAGGCATTAAAAAACAGGATTACCTTAACCACAATTGTAGTCATCACAGATGTATTACAACTCATCTGGCTAGTACTAAATTTTAAAAGGCGGTGTGTGTGACACCATTTGTACAAAAGTATTGGGACAACCACACATTACACCTACGGGAACTTTTATGACATCCCAGTCTAAATCCATAGCAATTAATTTGGATTGTTTTTCTCTATGGAGCTAAAACAACGTCTCCTCTTCCCGGAAAACGTACTACAAGATTTTGGAGTGTGTCTGTGGGAATTTTTCCCCTTTGATCCAGAAGAGAATTTGTGAGGTCAGACACTGATGTTGGACAAGAGAGCCTGGCTCGCAATCTGCGTGTTAGTTCATCCCAAAGCTTTTCGGTTCGGTTGAGTTCAGGGCTCTGTGCGGGCCAGTCAAGTTCTTGCATGACAAAAACTCACCCAACCATACCTGTGCACTGGGGGATAGTCATGCTGTGACAGAAAAGGGTCTGCCCTGAACTGTTAAAACAAACTTGGAAGCATACAATTGTACAAAAAGTCTTTGTATGCTGAAGCTTTAAAATCTCCCTTCACTGGAACTAAGGGGCCCCATAGCATTATCCCTCCTCCACCAAGCTTTACAGATGGCACAATGCAGTGAGGCAGGTAACCATCTCCTGGCATTCGCCAAACCCAGACTGTTTGATGTAAGGCTTGCATGCAGCTGCTCGGCCATGGAAGCCTATGCAATGAAGCTCCCGGCGCACAGTTTTTGTGAGGATGTTAATGCCAGAGGAGGTTTGGAACGCTGCAGTTATGGAGTCAGCAGAGCGTTGGTAATCGCACTCGGTGACCCCGCTCTGTAACTTTACATGGTCTGCCACTTTGTGGTTGGGTTGCTGTGGTTCCTTTCCTAAATGCTTCCACTTTGTAATAATACCACTCACAATTCATCGTGGAATATCTAGGGGGACACAATTTCACGAATTTACTTCTCATCTGTGGAATTTGATAACATTACCATTACATATTTCAGTGAGCTCCTGAGAACAACCCATTCTATTACAAATGTTTATAAAGGCAGAGTGCATGGCTAGGTGCCGGGTTTTATACACCTGTGGCTATGAGACTGAAAAGACAAGTGAGAGATCAAAGGTGGTAGAATGGGAGTGGTAGGTACAGATACATAGGTATTCCAGTACAGCTCTTGCAGGGGCATAGACAATCATGATCAGTGTGCAGTTATAATACAGTGGCCCTACTAAACTGGAAAAAATAAATTTCATTGGGTAGAAGTCTTCTTATACAGTCTGTCAGGATTAGCGAGGAGGATCTTTAGAATGGAGATGTGATGTAATTGAACGCAAGGTTGACGACGTCGTCTTTTGGCCATTGTCGCTTGCCAAATTTGTGGCAGTGATGTAGGGGGCAGTTCCAATTCCTAGTTGGAGGCCCAGAACAGCGATGTTTAGCGTTTCACAGAAGCGCTGGAGGTCAGAATAATGCCAGAATGTAGCGGAGGGTCCATCTTTGAGGGCAAACTGACAACCCCAACAGTAAACCACATGTTGGTCATGAAGTGGGAAATACGGCGCGAAGATGAAACTGTTTCAGGAGAGTCAACCATGACAGATCAGAAAAGAATTGAATGGGAGAACCATAAAATTTGAAATTACTCTGTTCCTCGGCCTTAGCTATTCAAACTTCTTTAGTGGAAAAGTCATGGACAACAGATCTCCCTAAGTTTCAAGTATTAAGTTTGTGTGTGGTCTATCCAGTTCAAATTTGTAAAATACAGGTGCACCCAGAATGAGACTGAATATCTCCTCAAGGGTTACACAAAAATCTTAATCCCCGGCCGTTTCAGGGTGACCCCAAATTCTGAGATGGTTATTCCGTCCCCTGTTGTTCAGATCTTCTAAATGGTGCTGCATGTTCCTCATAACCGTAGATTAATATACCATTGTCGTTGTCTGCAGTTGGTTTATGTTGGACTATGTGGCGTCATCGGCTTCCTCCAGGGGGTGTCAAAACATGATGTAATATTTTGGAGGTGTCTTCTAACTTCGGAGATTTCCGCACGGCATACCGGTTACACCTCAGAGAGGAGCGCTTTAAAGTCACACTTAGATGGAAGGTGCATAAAAATGTAACTAACTCTAGTGGGAGTGTAGAGTCAGTCCTCTATTTCAGAGTTTGAAAGGGCTATCCATGGGTTGCCATGATGTGCCAATGGGAACAAAGGGGGTAGCACCGATTTGAGAACTTGTCTTAGCAATGGGCAATAATGCCTATTTTAATTCTGGAGCACGTTGGAGTAGTGGTGCACATGATGAGGCCCTGTGCTCAATGGGGGGGAGCTCCCCCTACTTTTGCTGTATGTGATGCTGGAAGGACGACCGCTTCTCAGGGACCGGTGGAGTGTAGCGGGTCCCCTGAGAGTGGGTTCTCTTAGCTTTGCATGGCCAGCAACGCTGGCTTCCTGCCTTTCAGAGACGCCAGGTGATGGTAAGACCGGAGCCTTATATGTCAACAATGCGCGGGAGGGCATAGTAGGGCGCAAGACAAAGTCGTCCATGGTGCTGCGGGAGGAATTGTCGGGAAATGATGTATCCCTCTGGGGAGCCTTCCTTGACTGCCTTTTACTCATCGGCTGGCAATCAGGTAAGTAGGGGCCCGCTTAGCCTGTTGTTGCTGCAGCATGGGTCAGGAGCTCAGAGCTCATAAGTCTGTTACCAACAGCGTCCAAGCCATCCTGTGACTTACCAAATATCGTCCTGTTAATGTTTGCGGTATGAAAATTTTGATTCTTCTTTCTTGTTATACTTTATCTTTGTCGTTAGATTAAGCTAATTATTTAATGAGTATTTTTACTTTAGTGACCATCTTGGTAAAACTACTTCAGTGTGTAACCATCATGTGCATATTAACCCCTTAAGGACTCAGCCTAGATTGGACCTTAAGGCTCAGAGCCCATTTTTCAAATCTGACATATTTCACTTTATGTGGTAATAACTTGGGAATGCTTAAACCTATCCAAGCGAGTGAGTTTATTTTCTCGTGACACATTGGGCTATGTTAGTGGTAAAATTTGGACGATATATTCAGTGTTTATTTGTGAAAAATTGCAAAATTTAGAGAATTTAAAAGAAAATAGCATTTTTCTGAATTTAAATGCATCTGCTTGTAAAACAGATGGTTATACCACCCAAAATAGTTACTAGTTCACATTTCCCATATTTCTACTTTAGATTGGCATCGTTTTTTGAACATTCTTTTATTTTTCTTGGACGTTACAAGACTTAGAACATAAACAGCAATTTCTCATATTTTTAAGAACATTTCAAAAGCCTTTTTTTTAAGGTACCTGTTCAGTTCTGAAGTGGCTTTGAGGGGCCTATGTATTATAAACCCACATAAAACACCCCATTTTAAAAACTAGACCCCTCAAAGTATTCAAAACCGCATTTAGAAAGTTTTTTTTTTAACCCTTTAGGAATTTCACAGGAATTAAAGCAAAGTGGAGGTGAAATTTGCAAATTTCATTTTTCTTGCTGAATTTCAATTATATAAAAAAAATGTCTAACACAGAAGGTTTTACCAGAGAAACACTACTAAATATGTATTGTCCAGATTCTGCAGTTTTTAGAAATGTCCTACATGTGGATCTAGTGTACTCGTGGACTAAAACACAGGACTCAGAAGCAAAGAAGCACCTAGTGTATTTTGGGGCCTCTTTTTTTATTAGAATATATTTTAGGCAGCATGCCAGGTTTGGAGAGGTGTTGAGGTGCCAAAACCGTAGGAATCCCCTATTTTAAAAACTACACCCCTCAAGGAATTCATTTATGGTTGTTGTTACCATTTTGACCCCACAGTTTTTTCACAGCATATATTTGAATTGGACTGTGAAATTAAAAAAAAAAAAATGAATGTTTTTTCCAATAAGATGTCATTTTTGATCAAAATTTCTTATTTTCATAGGGAACAAAATACCCCAGTTTGTTGCCCAATTTCTCCTGAGTGCGGCAATACCCCATTTGTGGTGATAAACTGCCGTTTGGGCCCATGGGAGGCCTCAGAAGGGCTTGGAGTCCAGATTTTGCTGGATTGGTTTTCGGGTGCAATGTTGCAGTTGCAGAGCCCCAGAGGTATCAAAGCAATAGAAACCCACCAGAAGTGACCCCATTTTGGAAACTACACCCCTCAAGGAATTCATTTATGGGTGTTGTGACAATTTAGACCCCACAGTTTTTTCACAAAATTTATTTGAATTGGGCTGTGAATTAAAAAAAAGTCGTTTTTTTCCAATAAAATGTAGTTTAGGCTCAAAATTTCTTATTTTCATAAGGAATAAAATACCCCATTTTGTTGCCCGATTTGTCCTGAGTGCAGCAATACCCCATTTGTGGTGATAAACTGTCGTTTGGGCCCGTGGGAGGGCTCAGAAGGAAAGGAGCGCTATGTGTTTGTTGGAGTCCAGATTTTGCTGGATTGGTTTTCGGGTGCCATGTTGCATTTGCGGAGCCCCAGAGGTATCAAAGCAATGGAAACCCCCAAGAAGCGACCCCATTTTAAAATCTACACCCCTTAAGGCATTCATCTAGAGGTGTAGTGAACTTTTTGACCCCACAGGTATCGTCTAAAAGGTAATGCGCAACAGTTGGTGCAGTGTGAGATTTGCAATTTTCTATATATGTATGCCATTTCAGTGTCCAATATATTGAGCCCAGCATGCGCCACCAGAGACCTACACCCTATAAATTGTAATGTGGGTTTTCCTGGGTACGGCAATACCCTACATGTGGCTGTTATCTGCTGCCTGGGCACACGGCAGGGCTTAGAAAGGAAAGGACCACCATTTGGCCTACTGGGGATTTTCTGGTGCGAAGTCGTGAATGCAGAAGCCCCTGAGGTACCAGTACAATTGAAACCTCAGAAGTGACCCCGTTTTAAAAATTACACCCCTTAAGGCATTCATCTAGAGGGGTAGTGAGCATTTTGACCAGACACATACACCCCATAAACTGTAATGTTGGTTCTCCCGGGTACGGCAATACCCTACAAGTGGCTGTTAACAGCTGCCTGGGCACACGGCAGGGCTCAGAAGGGAAAGATGAGGGGGATAAGCTGTGCGGAGTGCATTGGGGTAAGTAAAACTGGGGTAGATTAAAAATCAAGGGATGTATGATACATTTTAAAACGCTTTCATACAGAGCCCTGGTTTTTCGTGACACGTGTCACATTGATATATTGTGTCCTTCCTTATCCCCCTTTTATAGCAGACTTTGCACCTTTTTTGACTTTATCCCTTCTTGCCAGTTTGGGGAACTTCTCCTGGAAATTGTTGCCCTGGTACGATGGGTGTGGCCTCGCCTTGGTCCCTAAAGATTAGGTTCTTGATAACCACCTCTTGAAATTCCAGGAAAGTTCCCCTCTAGCTCGTACATCAACATAGGACACACGCATTGTACAACGCCATCTGTATGATCTGCACGGCCAGCTTCTTATACCACACCGCATGGTGCTGTAGGGCTTCAGGACTTTATCTGACAAGTCCACAGTGTCCGGACCCACTGGGCTTCCGTAGATGGCATAGCCAGACGCCATTGTTAGGCGTCCGTTTGCCACAGCAACTATCGCTGCCCGCTATCATGTAGCGGGCCGTCAATGGTGGTTTAACCCCTAAAAAGCCGCAATCGCTATTGAACGCGGCTTTTAAGGGGTTAATCAGCGGGGACACAGCGATCGGTCCCCGCGATAGGAGCTGCGGCAACTGCTGTACGAGACGTGACGTACTATTAGGTCATGGAGCGCGAACGATACGGTTACCATGACCTAATAGTACGTCCAGGAGCGGGAAGCGGTTAAAGCAGTGATTTGATTTAGTTACCTCTTTATTATATTATTTTAATGTGCCTTATAACTACTAGATTTAAAATCATTAGCGCGCCTTTATTCTAATCTGAGACCGTTCGGTTAAATGTTACCTTAACAACCGCACGAGAAAAGCATTTACCCTAATGCAAATGCAACCATTTTATAGGTTATAAACAAACAAATAAAAAAACAAACATGCTGCAAAATATCACTTTGGATGTAAATCTATGTAACTTTTGTAAATCAAAGATCAGCTCTCAATCAGCTGGCCGATCCAAAACTGAATTGTGTGTTATGCCCAACTATTTTGACCTACAAAACTCAATAATATTTTTCTCAGACTGCGTGCAATGACTTAGGACTCGTTCACTTCTGCGTTGGAGTCTTCGTTAGGGGTCTCCGTCGCAGATCCGGCCAAGATTTACGGAGACGATAGTGCAGCAGTCAATGGGTTCCGTCGGCCGCTGGTGGTGTCCGTATTACAACGGGACCTTGCGTCCGATATTCCCTTGTTCTGCTCCTCTGATGGAGCAGAACAACGCAATGACACAGCGCAGGTGTGAACTCATTCTAATGCTGTCCTAAGACTAATGGCTGTCTTACAGCGTCTAAATACTGTGATATGGCTGACACTACACAAAGCTACTTCACAGAATGTTTTCATCAGCACAGCAACAATACTCTGTTATCCAAAAAGTCAGACACTGGTACCAGTTATACAGAACTAACTTCAGACTAGTGTTTCCTGTGAGATTTCGACACTTAAAATAGTTGTCCCAGAAGCATTTTAAGGAACAATAGGTCTTTTCTTTGCCAAAGATTTTCATTTTGTATGTGTTTTGCCTGCAGCCGTAGCAGGTGCTTAGTCTCAAGTTGATTTCAAATCTAGGTGACTAAACTGCACAGTCCAAAATCTCCAATTTATTTGTTTACTTAGGTTTAACATGACCGACAACTCGTCAAAGATTATTTCTCAACATGATGACAAAACTTTGCACGTGTTTTTTTTTCTTTTTTCTGCTGCTGACGTTGCTGAATGAGCTGCTTCTCGGAGTTTGAATTCTACGCAGACGCCCTGCATTATTACTAAAGTTGCTCTTGCTTTATAATGGTGTTCTCCACGACTTTTATATTCGTGGCCTATCCTTCGGAAAAGTCATCAATATTGAATTGGTGGGAGTTCGACTCCCTTCACCTCCACGCTTCCATAGGGGCTGTGCCTGGGATTGCACTTCATGGTCCCATTCAAGTAAATTCTGGTTTCTTTTATTTATTTTTTTTAACGTCATTCACCATGTTGTATAACAAATGTTAAATTCTTATGTTTCGGATGTGACAATTCCAATTATCTTTATTTTCTTTATTATTTATCCTTTTTTAAGGAAAATATGGATTTTTTTCACTTTTAAATGTGTTTTTTTTTTTTTTTACTATATTCCTAAAAACTTTAATAAAGACTTATTCAAGCAGATAAGTGGCCGCAAACCTGGCCACTAGCGTGAGGTGTCAGCTGTGATATAAATCTGATACCCACTCTTAATGGATCGGGCATAGCTTGTGAACCCGTTCTATACTCACCCTGTCCTGACTATGATGTACATGTGCGTTAAATGTCAGGTTGGGTTTTAAATCGCTCCACGGTTGTAGCTTCTCTTCAGATTAGTTAGCTTCACTATTAGGCTGAGTTCACATTTGCATTGTATAATCCGTTACTCTGATCCGTTTTTATATTAAAATAACTGATAAAATGGATCTGTTCAAAATCCCATTGAAATCAATGGGATTTTTAATTCCATCTGTAAGCATCCGTTTGGTTCCGTTATTTTAGGCCTCATGCACACGACCATAGCCATGTGCACGGCCTTGATTTTCAGGTTGTGCGGCCGGCCGTGGAGTCACCCGCGAGCTGCCCGCAAATCGTGGGCCATGCCCATGGCTGCGTCCATTTTTTTTCTATGAGCCTGGACTGCGGAACACGGCCGTAATAAGACATGTCCATTCTTTCTGCGGTCCAGGCTCCTTGGCCATGCCCACACCGTGGAAACCACTGTCCTATTCATGTGCCCATAGAATTGTATGGGGCCGCAATTCTCCCGTGGATTTTCGGGGGAATTGCGGCCACAAAAGCCCGTTCGCGTGCATGGGGCCTTAGGCTTTGGGCACATCTGCGTGAGGGCTCTATTCCGACGTTCTGTCTGAGCTTTCCGTCAGAATGGAGCCCTGACTGACACAAACGGATACCATAGGTTTTCGTTTCCATCACCATTGATTTCAATGTTGACGGAAGCCTTGCACAACGGAGACAAACTGAAATCATTGGCACCGGATCCGTCAACGTTGAAATCAATAGTGATGGAAGCCTAAGGGCCTGTTCACATCAGCGTTGCCCTTCTGTTGACGGGTTCCGTCTGAGGTTTCCGTTGGGTTAACCCCTCAACGGAAAGGCAAATTGAAACCTTATCTTCCGTTTACCTCACCATTGATCTCAATGGTGACGGAAACGTTGCTAATGGTTTCTGTTTGTCACCGTTGTGACATGGTTCCGTTGTAGCCGACTGCGCTATTGATCCTGTCAAAACAACGGAACCCTGTCACAACGGGGACCAACGGAAACTTTGCTGTTGAGATCAATGGTGATGCAAATGGAAGCTAAGGTTTCCGTTTGCCTTTCCCTTGAGGGCTTACCCCGACAGAAACCTCTGGCAAAACACCAACGGAAAGCGACGCTGATGTGAATAGGCGATTACACCGCAAAAGTCACACCACTTGTCTTTCTGTTGCGGGTTTTGCAACAGTAACAAAAACTGCAACAGTAAAACAACAAAAACGCAGCATAAATTTACAATTAAATTCCGCACCGCAGTTCAATTAACTTTTACGTTGCGTTTTTTTTCCGCAGCGTGGGCATGAGATTTTTTATATCTCATCCACTTTGCTGCTACTGTAAATGCAGTGGAATTTCCGCACACCATTCCATTGTGGAAATTCAGCAGGGTTTACGCTACGTGGGAACCCGGCTTTAAGGTACTTTTACACTGCCTGACTTGGACTGTGTAAACTAGCGCTGATCAATGAGACTGCTAGTTGATCGGCGCTAGTTTGCTCCTTTCACAAGGAGCTAGTATGGAGACGAGCGCTTGTTACTATGATCGCTCATCCCCATACATTTTCTTCATGTGGTCAGCATGTCTCCCTGTTGGCATAGTTTTAAATGCATTAACTATTATCGTTGATGGAAAAACATCTCCCTATGCAATCAGCCGATGAACGAGTGTTTGCTTGTTTAGCGGCTGATCGTTGCCCTGTTTACAGGGCAATCTTCTGGAACGAGCGTTCTGAGAACGCTCGTTTGCACGATAATTGGCCGACGTAAGAGGGTTTTTAGTGTTAAGTGATACACCATCTTATCAAGGGGAAAGGTAACACCCAATTTAATTAACTTCCAGGAACAGCAACTGAGGAATTCCACAACGCAGTGTTTTAAGAAAATGTGCTCCAGAAGTTCAATTTTATGGGGACCAATTTAGCGCAACCAATTAACTACCAACATAGTATGTTTAAGTTGATGTTTGATAAAGTTAAATTAAAATGTAAGATTTGAAATCCTAACTGTGGCTCATTAATTAAATTCTCTGATAAGTAAAACCGCGTAGTAGGGGTTTGTTATTTTATGGTTTGTTTAGAAAAGATGTTCTGGTACAAATTTCATAACAACCAATACGTTTTTCTTTTTAATTTTAGTAGATAATTACAGTGTTTACGCAAATATTGTTTTCTTTAAGGCATAGTTTCCTAGAACTTGAGACATTTTGGTAACCTAAGCAAATAATATTGGCTTTGAAAATGCAATGCTTGGCTTGTAATTATACAAGTGTAGTTGTTTTGTAGCTCTCGGCAGTTTTTGGTTTCTTTTTGATCAATTTTTTATTTTTATCTTCTGTTTTGTTTTTACACCCACATTTTTGTAAACATTTGCATTATTTGGTCTTTACTTTCTTAACATCATTACAAATGGTGAATGTTGAAGATTACACTTTTAGTATGTTGTCCCATAATAACATGATGTTCTGTTCTTAGCATAACATTCTCTGTGGCGCACGCAGAATATCTTTCCACTAGCCCAGAACAGCTGAGCCTCCTTAACAGTGATTAGAGATGCCTTCTAAAACCTTAAACCCTTTCACTGCCAAGGGTTTCTAGACCTTTCTTGTGACCCAAGCAGAAAATTAGATTCACCACACATCCTAAAAATAAAAGTTCAATATGTGCAAAGTTCATACATACTTACTACTTATGCCTATGCTGAAACAAAGGCCATGCAATATTTAGCCGTACCAAAATCTAAATATTTTGTGAGCGCATAGTAAACAGTGTATGAAAACGCAACTTCATTTATACACACCTTCCTTCACTCAACCTTTTCATCAAACCGTGATTACAAGAAAAAAATGCCATGAAAATTAAGATTTGTGGCTAAAATGTATACTCAAGCAGACCGCTTATGCAAAAAAAAAAATGTACTCTGCAAAGAACTGTAATGTGACGAGTTGATGCATATCATGTATTTCTACATTCACAGGTGAGTGTGTTAAAGGAATTCCATAACCACAGGAATGCACCAGCCAATTTTTGCATGCAAATTAACTTGGATATTCCTTAGATATATATTTTTTCATCCTCCTATATGAACTCTAAGCGCTTATTCACACAAATGTGGGGAAACTGATGTGAAAACTGCAATTTTTCACGTCCGAGTTTCCCTCGTGCGAAACCGGCTTTCATGGATCCTCATAGACTTGAGTTTATGGAGGGATTCGTGAAAACGGAAGAAAATAGGACATGTTCTGTTTTTCAACGGACCCTTCACGTGGTTCATTGAAATACATGCATCTATTCAACGTTCGTGTGAGTAAGCTTTAGGCTGGGTTCACACGACCTATTTTCAGGCGTAAACGAGGCGTATTATGCCTCGATTTACGCCTGAAAATAGGGCTACAATACGTCGGCAAACATCTGCCCATTCATTTGAATGGGTTTGCCGACGTATTGTGCAGACGACCTGTAATTTACGCGTTGTCGTTTGACAGCTGTCAAACGACGACACGTAAATTGACTGCCCCGGCAAAGAAGTGCAGGGCACTTCTTTGCAACGTAATTTGAGCCGTTCTTCATTGAGGTCAATGAAGAACAGCTCAAGATTACGGGCGTCAAAGACGCCTCGCATAATACGAGGAGCAGCACTTACGTCTGAAACGAAGCAGCTGTTTTCTCCTGAAAACAGTCTGTCTTTTCAGGCGTAAATGCCACTCATCGTGTGCACATACCCTTAAGGCTGTGCTGACCTGTCTTGGTCAAATCACATATTTGCCGCAATTTAAAAATAATGCCGCATAACCAAAAGGGCAGGGGGGGGTGTGATGCTTAGCGCTCTGAAACTGTTCAATCAGCTACGGACAGTGTCAGAGCAGCTTGTGCTGTGTGATCTTTCTCGTGAGAGGACAATCTTGTCATGACTGTCTGACGAGCTGGAGAGGAGAGCATGCGCGCACAGCTCCGACTCCGCCACTACGGAACAGAGTGGGAGAAGAATTTACCTTTTTCTCTTCGATTCCATGGCAGCCGTGCCGTGTGTGTGTGTGTGTGTGTGTGTGTGTGTGTGTGTGTGTTCGTGTTCTCCTCTCTCCAGCTGTAGTCAGACCGTGATGACAAGACTGTGATCTCACAAGATAGATCACACAGCACAAGCCGCTCTGATGCTGTCAATAGCTAATTGGACAGGGTCAGAGCGCAAAGTATCCCCCTGCCCTTTCCATGAAAAGAAACGCCCCACTGACAGTACAGGGGATAATTTACATATCGGGTGCCAAATATAACAGCACCGATATCTCAAAAGGAGGAGGCTAGAGATTTAGTTTAAAGTGCCCCAGGGTCTATGCAGCAGTGCCTATAACAAGATGCACATGTATGGGCTAGTGAAAGGTTCTCTTTAACGGAGTCTAATTTGCATAGTGTATTTTCACTACATTAACTTTTTGTTTGGTATCTTTAAAGGGAATCTGTCAGCAGTTTTGAGGCCTCAAAACTGCTGACAGAGCGCTTATAGGGGAAGGGAAGGGCATTGTAAACATACTTTTTTTTTTTTTGTTGCTCATGCAAGTTGCATGATTGAGAGTCATTTAACTCCCACGGCGCAATGGTCACTCTCTGCTCTTAGTGACAGCTGTGACAGCCAATCTAGAGACTTCTAGAGCCGTCACAAAGCAGATCAAGTGTCCGACTTAGTGTCAATTCTGATCGCGGTATCGGGGGAATTAAGTATTAGCAAGAGAAAAGATATGTTTACAATGCCCTCCCCTCCCGTATAGAACTACGTCAGCATTTTCAGGCCTCAAAACTGCAGACATTTCACCATTCTATGTTCTAAAGAAGACATGGCTGCTGATATAAGTGTACATGTTTGTGTCTTTCCTCTTGAAGCTGTTTCTGATTATTTTGTCTGCATTCAGCAGAAGATTTATGTAGATGGCTGAATGTTACAGTACTTTATATTGAGTTAAAACTCACAATGTGCAAGAAAATTGTCAATTCAAAATGTGCTTGTGCTGCATGTTCTATGTAACAATAGTCTTATGATTTCATTAGAAAAGCAAATGTAGTGCAAAAAGATATAGCTGGTAAAAGCATTTCTTTCCTAATTCCAGATGAACTTATTGTTTTAGCGCTAGTGGCCCTCTTGTTTTGAGTGTTGAGTAATCTAAAATTTGTCATCCTCCTTTATGTCCATATATGCATGTGAGTGCCTGTTCACATTAAGTTTTTCACTTCCATCAAGGTATACATCGGTAGGAGCCCCAAAGTATACCTCCGACGGAAGGCACCGACGTATCCACTGTATAGGCATACAGTGGGATACGTCGCCCAAAATCCCTGGGCACAGTACTACTTTAAGCGCTGAGCCCAGGGGAGCCCCTGACGTCACTGTCCATGGGATGAAATGTAATCCCAAGAGGCTGGCCTGGATGATGTCAGTGGGCCCGCCTCCTGGGATGACTCTTCATCCCATATGACCGTCGCTGCAGCCAATCCCACAGGCTGCAGAGGTCTCCTGGAATGAAACGTCATCTAGGCGCTGCCGTTTTTTGCAGCGGATGTTCCGGGTGAGAAACCACTATAGTTTAGTGCGGGTTTTCGCCTAGAATTCCCTGCGGAGCACAGGGCAGATACGCTGCGTGCTTTTACGCAGCAGATCTGCCCCGTGTGAACTCAGCCTACTAGTAAATAAATTAATAAAAATTGTGCGGCAGTAATAAGGAGAGGAGGTCAGATAGGGGATTTCCTACAATTAACATTTATCACATGTCCACAGGATAGGTGATAAATGTAGGGTGGCTGGTACCCCCACTGTCCTTTAGAACTGGGGTTCCCGACCCCCATTCCTCATTGCTTGATCAGTGAGGATGGAGCATCGGTCGCACGTGTATGCTGCCGGTCTATTTATTGTTTATAGGGCTGACAGAAACAGCCAAACGCAGGACCCTTCTTCTAGAGGTCAGTAGAGGTCCCAGTGGTGCGGACTTTTAGAGATCATACATTTTTTAATGTTAAAGGTGGGAAAACCCCTTTTAAGGCCTAATTTAGGACATATCACAATATAGTATTTAATGTCATGGTTATAGAGGCTGAACATTATTTAAAACGGATTGGAGTCCTGAATATGCTGCCCTGGCAGCACATCAGAGACAGATCCACACTACGTTTAGTCCAAGGGACACACACAAATATTCAGTTTGGCTAATAGTCTAACAAAGAATACAGCAGACTCATAGTTATGAGTCTACTGTAGACACCCACCAGTCACTGGTGAGAGGGGCAGGGGAGCACTCCCCCTACCCCTCTCACAATTGACTGGTGGAAGTTTACCAGTTAGGATTTAGAATGGTCCAACCTCTCGGCCCCCCTACGATCTGGAGAAGTAGGGTAGGAGTTTCTTCTGCACACTGGCACTCCCCAAAACCCAATTTAACGAATAGTAGCTGTATTGTAGTTTCTTAAGCAGTGTATGTTTAGAAGCATCGCTGTGTAGGAAATCCGTGAAAGAGTGGCAGCTTTTAACTATTGATGCAGCCCCTTCATTCTAATGATCGCTGGGGTCCCGGCAGTTAAACCCTCATCGATCAGTAAGGGATGGCATTTCCTAGTAAAATATGTCCTCACTTACGTTAGCCCTTCAAGTAAATTTAACAATAAAATAACTGTACAGGATTAGTTGGGGACCTTGGTGTACATATATAGCAATGAATGAAATTTGGGTTGTTGCCCAAGTTTAACTTTCTAGTCCTATTTTTTTATTTTATTTTTGTGTGCCAAAGAGGTATTGTGCACAATGTTAATGTGTATAGGAGTCAAAGGGTTATTTTCAAGCCCTTTAATAGTTTTCTATTATAAATATTTGTAGTGTACTCATCTTATGAACTTGTTTACATTCTCCAGCCCTCGCTCCCAAAAAACCTTATTAGGCCTTCACTAATGTGACTGTAGCTGGTTGTGGCATGCCATGGTGGACTTCTGGTTTTGGATCCGATCTTCCAATTTTGCGTTTAAAATGAAAAGCAAAAAATAAAACAGACCGTAATAAGAGATCCAATTAATATAATTTTGATATACTGGTGAATTATATCTTCTTATAAAAATGGTAGCCAAGATGTCAGTGTGAACAGATCCTAGGCGACGGAGTGTAGCATTTTTATCACAATCAGACCTATATAGCTAAGCTTTTTTTGTTAACTTTGTTTTTTATGTTTTACATATGATTTTGTTCACCTGTTGCCCTGTACAGATTAGCCATTGGAAGAGACCGGATTAGTTTAGCATCCTGTTTTTGCTTGCCTTTATTCGAAGTAACCAATCTTTTAGACATTTTTATCAGTGATGAATTCATGCTTTTACAGTCAAGACTGTTTTTTACCAGCTCCTACTAATCCTGTTTCAGTTCATAAATCTTTCAACAGTGTTTGTTCAGGTCTCCCAAGTAAGGCTCACTGGTAGAATTCTGACAGATCTTTTGGCATGAAGACATATTTTCATCAGATGGCAATGGTTGCGTACAAACTGTGACAGCAAAGTTTACACGTAAGGTTGCTCTTTATGTGTATGCTATCCGTAATGAGATGGCCTTTCTGTTGCTGACAAGGACCGCTTCTATTTCTTGTCTCATGAGATCTATTAAAGACAGTCTTTCGTCGTCACTTAAGCCCTAGTGCGGTCTGGTCAAACATTCAGTCTCTGATATCGGAGCAGTTGACTACCAGTACAAGCTTAACCTTTGAGACAATATAGTACTCCAACTGGGAACTCTTTCAGATGCGGGAGCTTGTTTTCCTTAGAGTATGACTCAGGCCATCAACGTCTCCTGCACAGGTCTTGTAATGTCTTTTTTGAAGGTAATAATTTGGCCTGAGGCAAATTCAGCCACATAGTGAAGTAGGGAAAGGCAGTTTTCTGGCATGAATTATTCCATCTTGTCATTTTGCAACACTCATAGCTCATGTAGCCGGTGCTAGATTGGTGCACTGGTTTTGTTTTCTTTTTGAATGTGGAATGTGGGTTGATGTTCCTTAACCCCTTAATGAACAGGCCATTTTGCACGTCAATGACCAAGGATTATTTTTTGGTTTTTCACTGTTGCATTCGAAGAGTCGGAACTCTTTTTTTTTTTTTCCGTCGACATAACCGTAATAACCATATAAGGGCTTGTTTTTTGCTGGACTAGTTGTATTTTTCAATTGCACCATTTTTGGGTGCATATGATTTATTGATTAACTTTTATTAACTTTATTTTAGGAAAGAATTAAAAATAAACAGCCATTCCAGCATTGTTTTTCACGTTCTAAATTTACGCTGTTCACTATGCGGCATAAATAACATATTACCTTTGTTCTATGGGTCGGCACGATTACAGGGATACCAAATATGTAAAGGTTTTAGGTTTTCCTACATTTGCAAAATAAAAACCCTTTTAAAAACAAAAAATACTTTTTTTTTTCATCACCGCATTCCAAGAGCCGTAACGTTTTTATTTTTCCGTCAATGTAGCCATATTTGGGCTGGTTTGCGGGGGAAGGTGTAGTTTTCATTGGTAGTACTTTGGGGTTCATGGGACTTCTTGATTACGTTTATTTTATTGTTTTTTTATGGTGGGAATGGGAGAAAAAAAAGGAATTTTACCTTGGGTTTTTTAAAGTTTTTCTTAAATTAATGTGTTAACTTTATTGTTGGAGTGGTTACGATCGCGGCGATACCGTATGTTATTTTTTTTTTTTACTATTTACTAATCTTTTTGTTTTTTACTTTTTTTCTTCATAAACTTTATTTAATGGTTTTACTTTTTGTTTTTTTTTGTCCCACTAGGGGACTTCACCATGCGATCTGCTGATCGCTTATATAATGCTTTGGTGTACTTAGTATACCAAAGCATTATTGCCTGTCAGTGTAAAACTGACAGGCAATCTATTAGGCCATACCTGTGGCATGGTCTAATAGGCATGCTACTGAAGGCCTTTGTTAGGCTACTGGCTGCCATGGAAACCCGACGGCGCCCCACGATTTCTTTGCGGGGCGTGGATGGGGTGACAAAGGGAGCTCTCTCCTTCTGTCAAACACATTAGATTCTGCTGTCGCTATTGACAGCGGCATTTAATGGGTTAAACTGCCGGAATTGGAGCGCGCTTCGATTCCGGCAGTTGGGGCAAGAGCCAGGTTGTGTATAACAGCTGTGCTCCTGCTGCTGATCACGTGGGTACACTAGCAGTACCCACCCGATCAGAGCGATGGATATATCCGTCGCTATGCGGGAACCTGCATGTCACGGATGTATCGCTCGTCGTTAAGGGGTTTAAGACACTCTTCTTAATGCAACATACAATTTATACACTCGTACTGAATAATAGTTGCAAAGTTTTTATTAGGGAAATTTGAATAAATTACTGAAACACCCGGTCCAGTACCAACATCAACGAATGAGTTGCTCCGAGCGCGCATAAAGACTTCGATATTTTGACTATCAATGCTCTAAAAGCCAATTGTAGCTATAACCCAACAAAAACGTTTAAATACATCAATGGAGGATGTAATGTGACCATATAGCGTTTTTTGGCATATTGGCGACCTAGTTCCTGAACTTAGGCTAGTCCTCACATACTCTACATTTGTAAAGTAAAGTAGCTAAAGTTTACTCATTCATTAATTTACTTAGAAAAATATTGGCATTTTTCTATTTTGTGTCTGCCATTTTTCCAAGAGTAACAAGGGGAAGTGCAGCCTTGTTGGTTGTCACCAAAATCATCCTCCGTAAAATTTTATTTTGTTGATAGAATTTGCTGACAAAGTGACCGTATTAAAGAGGCTCTGTCACCACATTATAAGTGCCCTATCTCCTACATAAGGACATGGGCGCTGTAATGTAGGTGACTGCAGTGCTTTTTATTAAAAAAAACGATCTATTTTCACCACTTTATTAGCGTTTTTAGATTTATGCTAATGAGTTTCTTAATGCCCAAGTTGGCGTGTTTTTACTTTAGACCAAGTGGGCGTTGTACAGAGGAGTGTATGACTCTGACCAACCAGCGTCATGCACTCCTCTCCATTCATTTAGGCAACGCATAGGGATCCTTTTAGATCGCTATGTGCTGTCTTATACTAGCACATTAACGATACTGAAGTGTTTAGACAGTGAATAGACATTCCAAGGGATGTCTATTCACAATCTCTGCACTTCGTTACTATTTCTGTGGTACTTACAGCAGAGCAAGGGTAATCTCGCGAGATTACGCTGTAGATGACAGGTTACAACGAGATTACGCTTGATCTGCTGTAACTACCACAGAAACCGTAACGAAGTGCAGAGATTGTGAATAGACATCCCGTGGAATGTCTATTCACTGTCTAAACACTTCAGTGTCGTTAATGTGTTAGTATAAGACAGCACATAAGGATCTAAGAGGATCCCTATGCGCTGACTAAATGAATGAAGAGGAGTGCATGAGGCTGATTGGTCAGCTTCATACACTCCTCTGTACAACGCACACTTGGTCTAAAGTAAAAACACGCCCACTTGGGCATTAAGCAACTCATTAGCATAAATCTAAAATCGCTAATAAAGTGGTGAAAATAGATAGTTTTTTTAAAATAAAAAAACATTACTGTCACCTACATTACAGCGCCCATCTCCGTATGTAGGAAATAGGCCACTTATAATGTGGTGGCAGAGCCTCTTTAACATCAGTTGCTGAGAAGCTAAATTAAAGGTGACCACCAATATGGCTTTACTTCCCGTTGTCACTCTTTGGAAAAATGTCTGACCCAACAAAGCGGGAAATAATGTGATGTTTTAGGTTGAAATTTTCTTTAACAACGTCTGGAAAATCTAAGAAAAAAAAAAAAAGATCCATTACAAAAAAGTTCATGTTAACATATCTTTGCGTATGTCTTAATGCCAATTTTTGCTTGAGTGAGCTATAGGTAATCATGGAAAAAGGTGTTACAATTCCTCCAGTAGTCCTGTATCATTCTGGAATTTTTCTGTTTGCATATAATTTTTTTTAAATAATTTTATGTTGGAGCAAGCTTTTTGTAGAATTACACAGCAGTCATTTTACAACCACAAGCACACATTGTGCGTTGGCACTACCCGGTTATGAATCACTGACTTTATATCGTATTGTTTGCCTTTTGTTTGCCAGTACCATTATTAACTGAATATTTTCTATTCCCTTGTTTAACCAGAAACAAGGACGAAGGGCACAGTTTGTATAAAATGTTTGTCACAAGAGGATATGCAAATAGTGATGAAAAAAAATTTATTTGTTCGTACTATTGTTCTGGGAATTTGTTAATGTGAAGATTTTTTTTTTATTTTTTTTTAAGCAAGTAGCCTGTTTTTTATCTGTTACAATAGGATCACTATGTATAAAGTTGTTGAAGCCACAGTGTTTACTGTGCCTTACAGAGGCTCTGTCACCACATTATAAGTGGCCTATCTCCTATATAAGAAGATGGCCGCTATAATGTAGGTGACAGCTGTGCTTTTTATTTAAAAAAAAACGATCTGTTTTCACCACTTTATTAGCGATTTTAGATTTATGCTAATGAGTTGCTTAATGCCCAAGTGGGCGTGATTTTACTTTAGACCAAGTGGGCGTTGTACAGGGGAGTGTATGACGATGACCAATCCGCGTCATGCACTCCTCTCCATTCATTTACTCAGCGCTTAGGGATTCTGCTAGATCCTTATGTGCGGTCTTATACTAACACATTGACAATACTGAAGTGTTTAGACAGTGAATAGACATTGCACGGGATGTCTATTCACAATCTCTGCACTTCGTTACTGTTTCTATGGTAGTTACAGCAGAGGAAGCGTGATCTCGTTGTAACCTGTCATTTACAGCGAGATCTCGCGAGATTACGCTTCCTCTGCTGTAACTACCACAGAAACAGTAACGAAGTGCAGAGATTGTGAATAGACATCCCGTGGAATGTCTATTCACTGTCTAAACGCTAAACCCTATGCGCTGAGTAAATGAATGGAGAGAAGTGCATGACGCTGATTGGTCAGCGTCACACTCCTCTGTACAACGCCCACTTGGTCTAAAGTAAAAACACGCCCACTTGGGCATTAAGCAACTCATTAGCATAAATCTAAAAACGCTAATAAAGTGGTGAAAACAGATCGTTTTTTTAAAAATAAAAAGCACTGCTGTCATCTACATTATAGCGCCGATCTCCTTATGGAGCCTCTTTATGCTGAATTGGAAATGTTATACTACGTTCACATTTATGTTAGCGGCTCCTGCATCTAAAAATTTGATGAAAAGAATTATGCTGCATGCATTGCTATTCTTTCAGTCAAAACGATGGACACTATGACAGAATCTTCCCTTTATAAGTCAATGGTGTGTTTTGGGTGCAGGTGGTATCCGCTGTACGATTCATCCGGCACAGCGTTGTGGTGGTTTCATTGCGTCCTCCATTATAAATTACAGACACGACTTCAGAGAGGTCCAGGTTGGACCGAAATATAGTTATATTGTCTTCTTGGATATAATGTCACGTAGATATTGAAATACTATACAAGTTGTGTTTGTTGATGACTAATATAAATAAAAACGAATTATCATCATTGCAAGCAAGGAGTGCTGTGGATTTCATTATACTGCCATATGGACTGAAGAGTCCGAATTGTCACCAACGTGCAGTATAGGAGTGCGATCCTACACTTTTTTGCATAAATGAAAACCACGACTTGGATGCGAACCGAGACTTCTTGATAAAACATGTTTGCATTTATCTCTGTTGAATAACAATACAGTCATTTGGGCTTCCACCTCGTTTTAAAATGGGATCAGCAGAAATTATATATTTGGTGCAATTTTAGGTGACGTGTAGGTACACTTATGCACCCTATGATAAATCTCTTCCATAACATACAACTTTCTTTTTAATATTAGTGGGTTGGGGAACATTTTGAGGGATTTTAGTAATAAGTAGAGTTTCTAGATAAAATGTGATCTTGGCCAGAAACCGCTAGAAGCACTTTAGGCCCTGTTCACACTGAGGTTTTTTTCTGCAGGCAGAAAATTCTGCCTGGAAAAATCAGGTCCAGTTTTTTTAAGTGGTTTTACACCACACGCGTTTTTTGCCGCTTTTTTTTTATCCTTCTCCAACAGAAAGATAGAATAACCGCAAGCGTTTTTTGCCAAAAAATGCGTTTCTTTCCATCTCCCATTGATTTCAATGGGGTTTTTGAGGCAGAAAACGCCTCAAGATAGGGCATGTTGCTTCTTTTTCCCGCAAGCGGGTTTTTTTGCTTGCGGTAAAAAACGCTTCCACCTACCATTGAAATCAATGGGAGTCAATTTCGGACGTTTTTTTGCCGCAGTTTCCGCTGCAAAAAACTCAGTGTGAACAAGGCCTTATGGTCAAGTTTTGGGAAGTGTGTTATGCATAATTAACTTAGATTCACATTGTACAATTGAGAGAACCCAGTATAAGCTCTTATATAACAGGAATAGGATTGGTGCTCACTCTTAAATAGAGGGTTTGAGAAGGAAAAAGATTTATGATCTCTTTAATGGGGGAATAAAGTCCTGCATGAAAGAAGCCGGATGTAAGACCTGCCGTTCCTGTAGTAGGTACTTCATTGCTACTGCATTAGGATTGACTGATGACAGCATAGTGACAATGGAACAGGGAGATGGCTTTACCAATAGAAAGTCTATGGGAATAATCTACTGTGCACACGAACAGGGGATACAGAGCTACATCGAACACTGTTACTAGTATGGCTTACCTATGGAAAACAAGAATGGTCCATCTGACCGCAATAAGGAGAGAAGGTTCGGTAGGTTTTGTAGGCACTGGTTAATTGATCGTTGTTTTGCTTGGAATATGCCTTTAAAGAAGTTGAATAAATGTATATCCAAAGCACAAGATGCCTCCGTTTTGTAAATGACAAAGTACATTAGTACGGTTTGCATATGACATGTCCTCATTATGTGTTTTGCTTATGTTTTACAGTTGCTTAAATGCATGTACATACTGCAAGACAAAACATGCTAGAGGAGAGCTTGCCAGTTACTCTATAGAAGAGTTGGTCGATCGAGCAAAGCAGTCTTTCCAAGGTAAGAAATCATTGTTCGGCAAAATAATAGTAAACCACAAAACTACCTTTCTTATGAAGTAGTGTAAAGAATCACAAATCTGATATTGGATACAGTATACTTAGGCTTTTCCATATGAATTGATACCCTTCTTTGCATATGCTTGTTGTATGATAAATTCCATTGTTCATGAAAAATAAATTTTGTCAAAAAAACTTGGGAATTCAATGGGAATTGAATATTCTTTTTTATTAAACACAAGTTTTTTCAAAATGTAAATCTTTATAGGAATTGGTGCTCTGTTTTTCTGATTCAGAGCTCAAAATCACCTGCTTAGCCAGAACGTTTGTGATTTACCTATGGCTGTCTATAGAAGGGATTTGGAGCTATGTATCAGACAAAGCGTTGCTCCAGTCTCTATAGCGAGAGACCTAAAGACATTACGTCAAACGGTGGACTTCAACTATAACCTTGTTAAGTAAACCATGCAGATATTGGAATTTTTACTTGCAATTCAAATAAAGTTTAAGAATTTACACATACATAGGGACCAAGGTAAATTGGTCGTATTGATGGTGTGTTAAAGTATAAAATGGTGAAATATTCAAATGGACGCTGACTTTTCATACAGCTTGTCCTATTCTAATAGTATAACGGATGTCTAGCAACTTTGCAATTCACGGACAAGGAGGACATTTATCAAAGGTTGCACAAAGACACCAATGATAACACTGAAGGAGCTCCAAAGATCCACAACGGAAATGGCAATATCTGTCCATAGAACTTCTATAAGCTGTACACTCCACAGAGTAGGGCTTTATGTAAAAGTGGCAAGAAAAAGTCATTGCTTAAAGAGGCTCTGTCACCAGATTTTGCAACCCCTATCTGCTATTGCAGCAGATAGGCGCTGCAATGTAGATTACAGTAACGTTTTTATTTTAAAAAAACGAGCATTTTTGGCCAAGTTATGACCATTTTTGTAGTTATGCAAATGAGGCTTGCACAAGTCCAAGTGGGTGTGTATTAGGTGCGTACATCGGGGCGTTTTTAATACTTTTACTAGCTGGGCGCTCTGATGAGAAGTAACATCCTCTTCTCTTCAGAACGCCCAGCTTGTGACAGTGCAGATCTGTGACGTCACTCACAGGTCCTGCATCGTGACGGCCACATCGGCACCAGAGGCTACAGTTGATTCTGCAGCAGCATCAGCGTTTGCAGGTAAGTCGATCTTACCTGCAAACGCTGATGCTGCTGCAGAATCAACTGTAGCCTCTGGTGCCGATGTGGCCGTCACGATGCAGGACCTGTGAGTGACGTCACAGATCTGCACTGTCAGAAGCTGGGCGTTCTGAAGAGAAGAGGATGTTACTTCTCATCAGAGCGCCCAGCTAGTAAAAGTATTAAAAACGCCCCGATGTACGCACCTAATACACGCCCACTTGGACTTTTACTTTTAAACACACCCACTTGGACTTTTGCAAGCCTCATTTGCATAACTACAAAAATGGTCATAACTTGGCCAAAAATGCTCGTTTTTTTAAAATAAAAACGTTACTGTAATCTACATTGCAGCGCCTATCTTCTGCAATAGCAGATAGGGGTTGCAAAATCTGGTGACAGAGCCTCTTTAAAGAAAAATATCAGAAAGCGCGTTTTGAGTCCGCCAAACAGCATGTGGCAACTCCCCCAAACTAATGGAAGAAGGTTCTTTGGTCAGATGAGAATACAATTGAACTTTTTATTCATCATGGCCACAGTGAAGCATGGTGGTGGCAGCATCCTGCTGTGGGAATGCTGCTCATCGGCAGGGACTGGAAAGTTGGTCAGTAATGAAGGAAAGGTGAATTGCAATAAATACAGGGCAAGACTTGTGAAAACCTGTCTGTCTGCCAGAGATTTGAGGCTGGAAAGGAGGTTTACATTCCATCCAGGGCCAGTTTTAGACAGTGTGGCCCTGGGCAAAATTAAAAATAAGGCCCCAAATGCTGAATTATTGTATCAACAACACAGTTCTATCAGAAGGCGGTGTGCAGAGAATTGCAGCGCTGTTTTCTAGCGCGTTCAGTAGTGTTGCAAGCCCCAAAGCATATGTCCCCCCCCTCTCACACACACAAGAAAAAGAGCTCTATATAGTTATTAAATTATACCACACGAGCTGACATTTTTACCCCTCCGGCAGCGGGGCCCAGTAGAAAATGGGGGCCCTGGGCAATAGCCCAGCTTGACTGTCACCCCCCCTACCTAGTGCCAGCCCTGCTTCCCGCATGACAATGTTTCTAAACATGCTACACTGAAGGAGTCTAAGGAGAAACATTGAATTGTCTTGGAATGGCCTAGTCAAAGCAGAGACCTCAATCCAATTGAGAACCTGTGGCATGACTTGAAGATCCTGTACACCAACACAACCCATCTAACTTGAAGTTGGATCAGTTTTTCATTGAGGAATGGGCAAAAATCCTGGTGTTCTAGATTTGCTAAGCTAATAGAAATTCCCCAAGCGACTTGCTTCTGTAATTTCGGCAAAAGGTTGCTCCACCAAGTGTTGACTTTCAGGGCGTGAATACTTATGCACATTAAAGTTCTCTGTTTTTTTGTCTTCGAGGATTTGTCACTAGTTTAGTCATGCCCAATCTCCTAGCCAATCAAATAGGCGCTGCCACACTGATAACGCTAGTGAAAATTGTATCCCAAAAAGTTTACTTTAAAAGTTATGAGCTTTGTTTATAAATATGCAAATTAGGCTATACTAGACAAGTGGGGGTCCACAGCAGTGATTCTCCTGAAGTGGAGCCACCTCACAGCCTCTGACTCTTTCCTATCAGCATGAAGCTGCTTCACACAGTGTGAGAGACTGAGGCTGGAGATTCTAATCTTTCATATGACACCAGGATCGCAGTTCTAACTGCCAAACAACCGGAAATATCACCAGTTGAGAAGCTGTAGATTGGATAACGTCATAAAGACAACTTTACACCGCCCAGAGTAAAAAAGTCACCTCCAATTTGGCAAGTACATCATTTAGCAAATAAGTTTTTTTGAAGAAAAAAAAAATTACACCCTAGTTCGCATCATAGCACCTATTAAATTAGTTAGGAGATAGGGCATTAATAAACCAGTGACAGATCCTCTTTAATTATTGTTTGCGTCACAGTAAAAAATACTTTGCACCTTCAAAGTGGTAGGCATGTTGTGTAGAGCAAGCCTATTGGTTTATTATCGTGTGCGCTTACAATGGAGCCGGCCCCTAAGTCCACTGTTGACTGTACCGGCAGATTTGCATATCAGTGACTTTAAACTTGGAATTTAGTTTTGGCCACCTGATCATAAAAAAATATATAATTGAGAGAGTGCAGAGAACATCTAGGTTAGTAGTGGATATGGAATTGTCCAAGTATTTGCTCCAGGGGAGAATGGTCTAATAGGAGTTGTGATCTAATTATTTGTTAAGCTGTAATATGCTTTCTAAATGTTTAACTATTTTAATAATACAGTGTTTGTGAAAATTGCCCGCCTTCCAGAATAGTGAATTTTGTGTAAAAGTTTAATACGCTTACTGCATTATAGACAATAGCCTTGTAATATGTTCTTGTGTTAGCAACCGTAAAATACAAACCAGGCAATTCATCTCTAGCGCTAAAATGTCACTTTGTGAAATAGTCAAACATTTGTTCCAGATCCTTTAGGACTTGTTCTTTTTGCAGGTTGCGAGATTTTGCACACACTAGAGCATAAAAATTGTCATCTAAGATAATGTAATGCAATCTTGGTAAATTAAAAAAGAAGCAGATAAACCAGAAGGAACAACTGTCAGTTGGCATAGCTTTTATCAATTTATGCAAGATAAAAAATTTCCCGTAATGGGAACATATGGTACTCTGGGTTTGATTTGCTGGTATCCCTTCATCCATTTGCAGTATGATGAATTGCTTAGCATGTCCAACTTACATCTGTAGACCCCAAGCCCCTCCTTTTCTATATACAAACTCACTTTTTTTTTTCGCTCCCTGTCAAGTCGATTTGCGCAAATTTGACACATAGATGTGACTGAATTTATAATCAGGCCTTAGTTATTCTTTTGTGCATTTTTGGGTTCAATAATCTGTATTGTATTTAAAATTCTGGAAACCGTGTTGAGATTTCAGAGAATGTGTGTTTTTTGTCTTTGACATGCAATCAGAATGTGTGTATCTCGACCTTTACCACTACTAGATATGCGGGTTACAGTAGTCGTGGACCAGGTTTATATTTTCAATTGGGTTTCATTGTTAAGTTATAGTTTACTGATCACTCCCGTAAGCTTTTGTTTTATTATAATTGACTGTTCAGTTTACGCTTTTACAAAAAATGTTAAATGCTTATTGAATGCATTGTAGGGAGCGTCTTGAAAAAAGTTTGGCACAGGTTGAATATGTTAAGCAGTGTTTTTAATTTGCATTCACGCGTGTGCTCCATCTAATACATGCACTTCAACTTGTTAGTAAGTTTAGTACCGTAAAAAATGCCTAGCAAATAGTTTTTAGGGATAAAAATTGATCTGAAGAATATAGAAATTGGACGCTAGTATGTGTTTAAATAATAAAATGTTCAATCTGCCATTGTGGATTTGTACATGTCTGGCTTGGGCCCCATGCACACGACCGTATTTTACATCCATAATTATGGACCCCTTCATTTCTATGGGCTATGGACACACTTCCGTATTTTTACGGATGGGTGTCTGTGCCGTAGAACATGTCCTTTTTTGTTTTGTCCGTAATTATGGCACAGACTCCCCATAGAAGTCTATGGGTGCTACCGTAATTACGGATGACTACAGATGTGCATCCATAGCTGTCCGTAGTTACGAAAGGGTTGCTATGCGACACCATGTGATTACCCAAGATTTCGCCCTAGTTTTTTTTTTGGTGGATCCATATATACCAATGCACTACGAACCATATTTACGGACACCGTTTCGTAAAAATCCAGATTATTTACGGATGACTATAAATGACTACGAATCCATATTTACGGATGGATGAAATAAACGGTCGTGTGCATGGGGCCTTATGCACACCACCGTGCCTGTAATCACAGTCCATGATTACAGGCATGGCCGGCCACTGGCAGCCACCCGCATTTTCGGCCTGTGCTCCCATATAAAGTATGGGAGCACGGTCCGTAAAAAGCAAGAGATAGGACATGTCCTATCTTTTGCAGAGGCTTTCTACGGCCCGGACACCTTCCCGCAAATATATGGGAAGGTGTCCATGGTCAATAAAAATGAATTGCGGACCGTGATTACGGACCAAATCTACGGTTGTGTGCATGAGGCCTTACTCCTCGGGGAGTCACAGACACTTACTGAGTAGCCTCTGTGTTTGTAAATGTAGCTGTGCCAATAGATATGAGAAAAATTAGAGTAGAATATTAACCTTTACCATACTGTGAATTTATTAATTGCAATTTTAAACATTACCATGTTCTGGAGGGAGATATCTTTGTGTAGGCCCATGGCGGTGATGTGGAATAGGTGGTGCAGATGTTGCAATCACAACTGATCCCTATACGTGTAGGCTCCATAGAATCTACGGTCACAAAAATTGTGACATGTTTAAGGGTTTTTAACTTTTATTTTCCCAGATATTCTAATACTGTTTGCAGATGTGTTCATTTGTAAAGGCCTGCCCATTGTCTAGTACAGTTTTCTCCACAGACCGCGTGACCATTCTAATCTGACACGTCTGTCAGCGGCCTCCATTAAAAGAACATTGCGCACTGGAAACTAGCACAAGTGCCATTACGTGGTACCTTTGATGGCACTGCACACAAGTGCCATTGGCAGTATCTGGCTGTCACCGTAACCGACCAATTCTGTACGTTCTCTTTAAATAAAAACTCTGAACACAGCACTGACGTTATACGTTACCCAATGTAAACCTATATAGCGGGAGAAATAGTGCATTCCTTTTTCGGGTAAATATTGATTGCACAGACCAAACTGAATGTGAAATAATGAGAAAAAATGATGACCTTTTTGTTTCTGTAGATTTTTTCCTTATGTAAGACCTACAGATTGAAAAAATGTTACAAAAAAATGCAAAAACAAAATGGCGTAAACTAGAAATTAAAGATAAAAAAAAAGAATCCACTTTTGAATGCAGCATTCGAAAACGTTATATTTTATGATGGGTATCAAGGCCTTAAACACGCATGTCTCATGAAAGGATTAAAACCAAGCTTATTTCGTAAAATCTTCCTGCACTCCATCTTGGCAATCATTGGAGAGTTTTTAAAGTTTTTCAACCCTGGTACTCTAAAGTACTCATGACCGAGAAGAAACGAACAGTCAAGCAGCGCATTAGTTGCGTGATGTAAAGCAGACGGATGCTTTTCTCTCTGTTCAGACCCATTCATTTTATTAAACACCTTCCGTGGCTTGGAGCCGCTAGCCATGGTAAGGAACTAGTTTCGTTTTGTTTTTTTTAAACCTATACAAGGGGTACAGTCAGCTTCAGTAATGAAGTCACTGTGAACCTTCTGAAAAGTAGAGAAACACTTAATTTACGAGCTGAATGAGCTCTGGAGCTTGCAGTGTGAGTATTTAGTGATGGCATTGGTCTGCTCTGTAATTGGTATGACAAATGGGGACATTAGTGCCGGCCGTTGTGTTTATAACCCAAGACGGCTTCAAGTACTGCAACGCATGCAATATCTAGTGGAGGGCATACAGAAGAAAGCTGCTGAGTTGGACGGTCTTTCAGAAGTGGATGCGAGCCTGTCTGTATCTCCTGCTACAGAAGGAACCTTGATTCAACATCTATTAAATGTTACAAGTACATCTGGACTCGGATCGTTCCTTGGACAGAGCAGCTCGGAACATGGAGCTCTGTCTAGACATTTCATAGGGCAACAACGAGATCATAACCGGTTCACAATGACTTTCAGAGCCTTTAAAAAGTATTCAATGCCTTGGATATCTTCATGGTTCATTGTGTAACATTGTTGCATCATGGAGGATTTAACTAGGCTACTTTTCGAAAAGCTTCTGAACAGAAAGACTTCTTAATGTCAAATCGCTGCAATTCATTATTACTATGGTTGTAAGCTCAATATTTTGAATAATTAAGGACCTGTTCACATCAGCGCTGGCTTCCGTTAGGATTTCCGTTCATTTGTTCCGTCAGGATTTTATTGGTATTTTATTTTTTTGTTTCAGTTGTTGTTTGAGTTTTGTTTTTTTCACGGAAACAATAGCGTAGTTGGCAGTGTATAGTAAATAAAGGTTTATTACAACACAAAATCAGACACTGTTATTAAACACAGAATACAGAAAACGAAACAAAAAAATAAAATATATATAATATATATATATATATATATATAAAATCACAGTATAGTATCAACATACCTCAATACACAGAGCTATTAATGGGTATTAAGCATACAGACACTACAATATAACAACAAGATATTACAGTTCTATCCTACCCACCCACGTACCTGCATACACATAGAATACAATACTCACTCACGCTTACTTCTGTGACCCTCCTGGCTCTAAGGCTATACATAGAGTTTTTTGCAGCGTTTTTCACAGCGTTTTTCGCTCGCGCCCAATGAGCACCACGGGCAAAAACGCAGCGAAATAAGCTTTCTGTGCCTCCCATTGATGTCAATGGGAGGTCAGAGGCGCAAACGCCCGAAAATAGGGCATGTCGCTTGTTTTTCCCACGAGCGTTTTTCATCACAGGAAAAAATGCCTACACCTCCCATTGAAATCAACGGGAGGCGTTTTCGGACGTTTTTTGGCGCGTTTTCCGACATGGTTTCAACGTCAAAAGTGTCAAAAAAACTGTGTGGACAGGGCCTAACTGTTCCTGTAACTAAGGGGTTAATACAATAAGGGGCTGTAGGGAAAGAGGGCAAAGGGGCTTGTGGGATATGGATGTGAGCTGAGGGCTAGGGTTACAGGATGGCAATAGTGCAGGGTTAAGTTAGGATAGGGTTAAATGCTGTGGGAAGGAGCTGCAGGGGTTAAGCTATTGCTGGAGAGGGATGCAGCAGTTTGAGTACTTATGACAGGGTAGGAAATGGTTAGGCCGGGTTCCCACGGGATGGATACTCAGTGTAGAAATCACATTTTGGTGAGATTTTTAGGACGGAAATTCCGCTGCGGAGGAAAGCCGTTCATACTTACCCCCTACCTCCTCTGACATCCACTTCGGCCTTCCTGGATGACGTTTCAGGCCATGTGATGCTGCAGTGGTCACATGGGAAACCATGTCATCCGAGGAGGCCGGACTGCAGGAAGGAGGTAAGTATGGGTAAGTATGTTTGGTTTTTTTCCTGTGTTGCTGTTTTTGCGGTGTAAAAACTGTGAATACGCCGCAAAAGTCGTAACACATGGCGTACTTTTGCGGGTTTTGCATCCCCATTGAATTCAATGTGGAAAACCCGCAGCAGAAAATCAATGAAAACACAGCATCAATTGACATGCTGCTGAACTAAATTCCGCTCTGTAGGTCAATTTATTAACGTTTATGCTGCATTTTTTTCTGCAGCGTGTGCATGAGATTTACTAAATCTCACCCACTTCGCTGCTACGGTTATCGCTGCAGGTCTTGGAGAGTGAGTTCAGCAGGCCTGCTTTGGTGGTATGAACTTCTGTTCAGGTGAGGGCTGATTTACCTCCTTAGTGGTAAACAAAACATGGAAGTTAGTTTGAGGCACTTTCCCACAGGCATGTGTGATACGCACCTATGTCTGATGGGAATAAGGATAGAGAGAGAGAGAGAGGGAGATACAGAGAGAGAGAGGGAGATACAGAGAGAGAGAGGGAGATACAGAGAGAGAGAGGGAGATACAGAGAGAGAGAGGGAGATACAGAGAGAGAGAGGGAGATACAGAGAGAGAGAGAGGGAGATACAGAGAGAGAGAGAGAGATACAGAGCGAGATACAGAGAGAGAGAGGGAGATACAGAGAGAGAGAGGGAGATACAGAGAGAGAGAGGGAGATACAGAGAGAGAGAGGGAGATACAGAGAGAGAGAGGGAGATACAGAGAGAGAGAGGGAGATACAGAGAGAGAGAGGGAGTTACAGAGAGAGAGAGGGAGTTACAGAGAGAGAGAGGGAGTTACAGAGAGAGAGAGGGAGATACAGAGAGAGAGAGGGAGATACAGAGAGAGAGAGGGAGATACAGAGAGAGAGAGGGAGATACAGAGAGAGAGAGGGAGATACAGAGAGAGAGAGGGAGATACAGAGAGAGAGAGGGAGATACAGAGAGAGATAGAGATACAGAGAGAGGGAGATATAGATAAATATGTAAAACTCTTCCCTTTACACTGCCTGTATCTTATAAATCTGTTTATATCGACCCTCATGAATGATTCTTATTTCTCCTGATTGGGTTTGCTGTATTATGAAATTGCCCCAGCTGCTGTTGAGTTATTACATAACCTAATGTAAACTAGAGATTCAGATCTATTCCAAATATAGAGCCGTCAAAATGTATGATTTGTATTGTCTGAAAATTGGACAATTAGAACATTTCAATTCTACAATGAACACCTTGTAAATGTGCGTGTATTTATATGTCCAGGTTTGTTATATATTGAGAACTTGCATATTCAGCACTTTCCTAGTTTCTGTCGTCTAAATCCATCTTATTAATGAGCATAAATGGGGTGTATTTTCGCGTGGCAGTTTTTGCGTCTTTCTGTCAGTGACCAAGTATTATAAGTATGGTATGTGACATATGTCCCTCAATCGCATCAGAGATTTCCTGTGACGCGATCAAAGGGGGGTCCCTCCTACTCAGTTTCCCTTTGAATGCCATAGGCAGCTTTGATCGCGGCTTTCAAGAGGATAAGGTTTTTCTAAGCTCCTGATCGCTGGGGCACACTTGCTGTGCCCATGCGATCAGTATGAGGTGATGCAGCTGGCACAAGAGACAGACCCCATGTTCTCTTTCTTCAGGGCTGGCGCCCCAGTTATGACACCCGCTCATAGCTGCAGCGCCCGCTGCATCACATCATGCTAGTCACTAAATTTATGTATTACAATACTAAACTGTGCGGCCACACAGCTTAATATCGAAATACATGAATTCACAGTATTTAACAGCATCGAAATAGGGTGCACGGCATTGAATTAGTATCGATATTTTGATGCATCCTACAACCCTAATTTAGTGTGACGTGAATGGTATAAATAATAATTAAAAAAAAAATGCTGAAAATCAAATGATATAAATTACACATTTTTTTTTACGCCTAAAAAAACCCAACATTTTCTCCCGCATTAAGCAAGGCTTTTTATACTGTATAACTACCTCCATGAGAAAATAAAATAGTCATGGTTGCTGAAAGGCAGAGAGGCAAAAATCAAAAATGTAGCTGGTCCGCAAGGTCTTTTTCAGGCCTGGTCACTAAGGGGTTAAAGAGGACCAGTCTGCTATTCTGTCTTCTGTTTTCTTGTATGTGTATTCCCCATGAGCTGAAGCTCCTTTTCTTAGTACCCTACATGTGCTGATTCTAATTCCCCTTTTTAATTGGGTGTGTCCTACAGTCTGACACTATCCGCTCTGGTCTGACCGTGCCAGAGTAGAGACGAGCCCCATACACAAGGGGAATGGTAACATCCAGTTATCAATATACTCATGTATTACCAGGAGCAATATTAGAAGAATGGCACGATACAGAGTTTGGTGATGCCGGTATTTACTAATGCAGACATGTCAGATGCGCTGACAGGCGTTCTTTAAAGGTGATTTTTGAAACCAAGTAAATTCTTTTATTCTTCGTAACATAAAGTTGTCCTTTTCTCCTCCTTAGCCAAACTTTCTGAGCATGCTAGCATACCGATATTACGAAGTGCACAGGACATTGACAAAATCTGCTAATGTGGTCAGGTACACGGGAATGCTGCTTTAGGGATATGGGCAGCGTGCCACACCTGCCACATGTTTCTTTTAATGCACCACACAGGAGGACAGGCAATGCTGCCAGGGGTGAAAGCAGCAAGGGGTGTTTTTTTGTTCTCTTTTAAGGAAACAAAAGTTCAACTGAGGCTTTTTCATTTCTATATTTTCTGCAGTGCGTTGAATCCAAACGTTTCTGTGGGATCATTTAGGCTAAATCGCATGGGCTAAATTGGCTTTTGAAGATCTTGTTTAATGTAATTTTAATAGCCACATAAAGAAATGAAACTGATATTGCTACCTGGTGATTTTCTGTCCTGACCTTCTGCAAGATGTTAGCCTGGCACAAATCTGAATGTGTAGTGCCAGCAGTATTGTCGAATCAGCACAGCTACCTTTCTGAAATGAATACAAATCTAGAGGAAGAATATTTTGTTTGCAACTGAAGACAGACGTTTCCTTTTTTCGTTTTTGGATTTTATTAACATTTTTCTCCCCTACCTTTTCAATGCGAAAGGGTGTAGCCAATGGGGCGAGCCCTCTGCTGGAGCGACAAAAATATTATTATTATAACAGAATTATAGCAGAAATATACGCCAGCTCCAGGCCCTACCTTTCCCCATCTTCATTCTGATTACCCCAATTCTCTACCCACTATGAACAAAAAAAACATTTATACTCGCCCCACCACTGCGCTACTCTTCTCCCCACGTGGTCCCCTCCAGCTCTCCATGCTGCGGCTCATTTAGGGTACTCGCGCCGGACAGCGACCATTCCTATGCGACAAATCGATTAAATACCTTGAATAAGCCACGGCATGAAGAGGAGTGGTGAGTGTAACTTTTTAAAATTTTACGTGATGGGGAAATGGATGTGGCGTGGTCGTTACGCCACAATTGGCGCATTTATTAAGATGGGTGCGCTTCTTAATAACTCTTGACGCATTTTACTCCAGCGGGCTTCAGTCTAAGGGCTTATCCACACATAGCGGATTTGCGGCAAAAATTTCTAATTTCCACTGCTTTTACGCATCAACTAGCAGACAATCTGCTGCCGAAATCCACAGCATTTCATGCAGGTTTTTTTTACTGCAGAAAACAGCGCAGGTTTTTTACGTGTTTTTTTCAAAGCTGTGTGATGGTGATATTTCTTCCTATGATGTAATTTCCACCCCCTGTAAGAAATTCTGCAGCATTTCCGCAGAAAATCACGCAGTACATCAGAAAAACGCAGAGAATCAGTTCACTTTACGCAGCAATAGTTGATATGCTGCGCAACTAAAATTACGCACCGCAGGTGAATTTCTGGACTGAGTTTTCACGCAGCATGTGGATGACATTTGTTCAATCACACCCACTTTGCTGTTACTGTATTTCGCTGGGTGTTAAACATCCGGAAAATACGCAGCCATTTCATTGTGTGGATAAGGCCAACCTTAATAAATCTGGACCATTGTGCTTCATAGTTAATGTTCATTCCTTTTTTTTTATTTATTCTGGTTTATAAGTGTGCAGTCACACGCACCAGATTTTGTTGAAGAAATTTTTAGCGACTGAAAATCCGTTCCGGTCACCTGAATGGAATTTTCAGAAATCACTACGCCTGCTGCAGAAACAACCCCATTTAGATATATGGAACAGATTTTAAGTCGCAAACCATATCTGCAACATAATCTGCCACGTGTGACTGCACCATAATTTTGGGCATAAACCCTTAGGCTGGGTTTCCACGGGTCGGATACGCTGATACGATATCAGACCTGGAATTGGCAGCACCTTCTGTCTTAAAAATCGCACCACATTGTCGTGTGTTTTTTCGGACTGAATTTCCGCTGCTTAAAAAAGTGCTTATACTTACCCTCATTCCTCCTTTGACGTCCGCTATGGCCTCCTACGATGAAGTTCCTGGCCTTGTGACGCTGCAGCCTGTGATTGGCTGCAGTGGTTACACGGGATGAAACGTTATCCCAGGAGGCTGGACTGCAGGAAGGAGGGCGGCGTTCTGGTTAAGTACGATTGTTTTGGTTTTTTTCGGAGTTGCGATTTTTGTGGTGTAATCAATGTGATTATGCCGCAATGGTCGCAACACTTGGCTTACTGTTGCGGGTTTTGCATTCTCATTGAAAAAAATAACCCCACAACAGAAAATCAAGAACAATGCAGCATAAATTGACGTGCTGCGGAATTCCGCACCGTAGGGCAATTTTTTTCCTGCAGCGTGGACATGAGATTTACTAAATCTCATCCACTTTTCTGCTACTGTAAAGGCTGCGGAATTTTCTCGCACAATTCCATTACGGAAATTCCGCAGCATTTACGCTACGTGGGAACCCGGCCTGATGGTGGCCTAACAAGTTCTCAGACTATTTAAAGTATTTATCAGCCTTATATCGAACATCAGTGACCTGTCCTGTATCTTTTCTTTCTTTTTTTTTTTAACTGTCATTTTTTTATTTCAATTATTTCCAGCTGAAATACTTTCAGCAAATGGATAGGAACAAAGTGTTGGAGATTTATGATGTTTTGCTGCTTTCGCTTGGTTTTATTGCTGGTATTTTGGACATTGCAGGAATTATCTAGAATTGATTCTTGGCATGAAAGCTTAGAAAGTGCTGGTGCTGTGCAGCTGTACATTTTACATTTGCTTATTGTTTTTCCTATCCTATTTAAATTGTTAACATTTATAGATGGCATCTCTTATGAGGATGAATATTACTCTCTACGCTAGTCTATACTTCCCACCCCTTATAGGCAGGAGTCATTTCCAGAAATTGTAAGATGGGTTGTAAGATAATTGGGGCTCGCTTGGAGGAGTGTACTACAGGACCACAATATTAGCCACTAGTGTCTTTTGTCTGCCACCATAGTATACCGTGCATTGGAGCACAGCCTGATTTTTTTTTCCTTTTATGGATTCTAATGAAATCTGAGAGAATAAACTTGGTGTGCTGTCGTTTAGAGACACACAGAGGTGTACAGTATTTGCCTATATAATTTTATGGGAGCCGTATTTAGGATCCAAGGCATACAAATGCAAGTGATACTGATCCAAAATTCGGTGGTGTGCATGAGGTCAGGTAAAGCGCTCATTAATCTTCCTGTAGTGTACCGGGACTTAGTATATTGTCCAGGGGAGTGTCATGTGTTGTCAGCTCAAAAAGGACAAATGTCGTTTTTCTTAGACATACATACAGAATAGACGGAATACAAATAAAAAATGGAAAATCTGTTTGAATTGTAATACATTGTTTCTAAAAGTTAATGACCTTGAGCATTTGTACTGTAGATCATGCCCTTGCACGTTGTTATAACATAAACCATAAAATGTATGCTTCTTATGTGAAACAGATGCTTCTTGTTCTAAACGATTACCTTTTTGGCATGATACCTAATGGAATTAAGTCCTATTGGTGCTATACTTTTTGTCATTAAACACCCGATCTGTGGTAAATAATTTTACGATCGTCCCCTCTAACTATCCTAAATTCTCTCAACAATGTTTTTAGGTGCGTGCGTATTCGGAATGTATGAGGCATGTATCAACCATTACTATTGTATCTTTGGTTACAGTCCAGCTTCAATATACAGCTCTGCAAACATGAACAAAATAAATCTCATCTTGGCCTTATTCCCTTTATCCCCTATGACCAAAATGTGTTTGTATTTAGAAATACCATTTTGGAAACGTATCTGGGAATTTAAACAATTTCAATGTTTTTATGTTTTCGTTGAGGGAATTTGTACAGAAAGAGGAGTAAAAAAATCAAAAATCAATGCAGTGTTTTCTGAAACCGTAGACAGACCTATCTGGAAAAATGCAGACCGTGGCTCTGTCGATGAACATATACAGTACATGTAGATCAAAATTGTATTGAACTACGCTGTGAAATGTAAAATCGGTTTATAGGTGCTGATATTTCTCACCCCCCTCCACTCCCCTCGTCACTATTATAGGGGGATCAGGAAGCTGCACGTTAGGGAGTTGCATGTGGTTTTTTTTTGGCTTATTTTAAACTGGCTAAAAGAATATTCACTCTTCATGTCCATCACAGTCCTCTTATTGTCCATGGGAGTGATGTTAACATTATTTCAAATATCTTTGGAAATGCGGTGACCAACAAGCTAAATTCTTTCTTGGTGTCCTAGCTTATCGACCCCCACAGATGAAAACATACAAAACTCTTTCAGGGTAAGGCCACACGGAGCGGACCTGACACGGTCACACGTTAACGCGAGTAAACTCCCTTTTATCTGCAAAATCATGCGGCCATGAATTAATACACTCTTTATGGTAGCAAGATTTTGCAAATTACAACAATTTACCCCCTATTATTTCTCTATGGCAGTGCCGGAAAAAGCCGAACACTGCACTCTGCTATCTTGGCGCTCCCATAGAGAATGAATGGAGCGGCAGTGCGCATGCACATGTAACTGGAATACCCCTTAACGAGGTATTTGACAGCCGCTCCTACATAGTGCCAGCATGGTTGTTGGCCGCGTTGCGACCGTGTCAGGGCCGCTCCGTGTGGCCTTACCCTCACTCTTCAGCATGTCTGCTGCAAATTAGACGACACCCCTCATTTGAAAATAGTTGGATACAAAGAAAACATGTAAAAATGTTGGTCCCAAATGGAATCCTAATGTCATTGACTTGTGCAGATGTGACGGAGGCATGCCAAAATGCAGTTTACCACACAAGCCAAATGACTAGTATAGACTTAAGGGGGTTTTACACTGGGTGATTATCGGGCAGACAAGCGTTCATAGAACGCTCATTGCCGATAATTTCCCTGTGTAAACAGGGCAGTGATCGGCAGATGGACGAGCAAACGCTCGATCTGCTGATCGTATAGTTTGAAAAAAAGGTAATTATTATTATTGTCAGCAGCACATCTCCCTGTGTAAACAGGGAGACGCGCTGCCGACGTGGTAATGATATATAGGGACGAGTGATCCGAGTAAAGACTGCTTGTCCCCATCCATAGCTCCGTGTGACAGGAGCAAGCGAGCGCAAATCAACAATGTGTCGTTGATCGGCGCTCGCTGCCCGGCCAATTATCGGCCGGTGTAAAAGGGCCTTTAGCATTCGTGTGGGGAATGCTGACAATCCAGCCCAGTTGTAAGTCATATATTGTGATTGATATATGTATTTGCTTTTTATCAAGTTCCATTAGGCTGGATTTGTTCATTTTATAATGTGAACCATCTTTAGCCCTTTAAATAATCTGTTCCTGTTACTACTCAATAATGTATCTCAATAGAAGCCCCCCCACTCACACACTCAAGAATTTACAGGCGTGTTGCCATCACTACTGGCCTTGAACTCCCGAGATGGAGTTTGAACATTTTGAAGAAGCGTCTCTCTGCACCTGACTGCACAATTGTGTTCCCTGCATTGGGACACATGTTATACAATGGCACAAAGAGCTGAAAAGTACTGTGGCAAAATTGCTAATTGGAGCAAGTACACTAGATATGGTTTCTATTCTTTGTATGACATAAAGCTGTTGTGTAATGTTTGTAAATGTGTATTCAGCTCCTTCACCGTTTCTTCTGTTCACATACAATTGTCATGGTCAGGTATAAATTATGGTTCATGAAAAGAAATGCTTTATTATTTCTAGTTACGTTCATTCACAGAGTGGAATATTATTTATTTTCTATGTTTTACTGTTGAAAACGTGTTAAAAACCTTGTATCGATAGTCTATACATCTCAGTTCATATTGTTTATAGTATTGCAATGTTACATTGCTTTTATTAAAAATTTACAAACCGAGAATGAATATTTTGACGGACATGATGAAAAGGGTAAAACACGGTTACAGATTCCACAAGACTTCTCTAATTTATTAGTTCAAGGTCAATCAACACAAAAAAAGTGATATTTATACTTCTGATGCCCGAGCAAATGTTCTCTCCTTATTCGCAAATTGGCCAGTCAGACTACAGTGGGCAAGTAGGTTTGCCGATTATCCTCATAAACTTTTATCCTTGTATAAATATGTTCCTGGTGGAATTTCCCCTAAAAGTCATTTTTTCTTTTTTCTTTTAGACCATTCCTATTTTTGTCAGTACATTACGCTGATGAGTTGATCACAGGTTGTCCTAGTGGGACCCCATTGGTTAGCTGTAATCTGGGGGAGGGGGGCTTTGGCATGACGTGTTCAATTTCTCTGCAGATCTACCGCAGAAGAAATTAAGAATGAAATATTTCTGTGTAATGCACATGTGCCAGGTTGTCCAGAGTAAGGGCCGGTTCACATCAGTGTTCGCTTTCCGTTCAGGGGTTCCGTCGGAGGTTTCTGTCGTGGAACCCCGCAACGGAAAGTCAAACGGAAACCTTAGCTTCCGTTTGCTTCACCATTGATATCAATGGTGACGGAAACATTGCTAATGATTTACGTTTGTCACCGTTCCGGCAGGTTTCCGTTTTTTTCAACGGAATAAATAGCGCAATCGACTGAATAGCGCATTTGCAGTCGGTAAAATTTAAAGAAGTCCCGCCCACTGGGCCATTCACCAGCTGTAAATAGAAAAGATCAGCTGGAAATTAACCCCTGATTTCTATAAGACCTGTATATTTTTGAAACCTGCAAGAGATCACTCACTCACTCACTCACTCACTCACGCACTCACTCACTCACGCACTCATTCATTTCTAGGTTTAGGCCCCCTGCTCACAGGACCAAAATGCTGTGGAGTTGCCGTCTGGAATTTAAGTTTTGTTTTTTTTTCAAAGCGAGTGAATGAGATTTGTTCCAATCTCATCCACGTTGTTGTTTTTGTAACGTGTTGCAGAATTGCCGCACGGAAATTCCGTACGAGAGTTCCTCAGCATTTTCGTCTCGTGTCCTAATGCCTCATGCACACTACAGAGTACCATCAGTGATCCATGGAAAGATAGGTCTTGTCCTATTTTCCCACTGATCGGAGAATCGGTTCCGTTTTAATGGACCTAATTCATCTGCTAAAGTGAATGGGTCCGTGAAGACTATAAGGTACCACTCGGATGCCATTAAAAAACGGCCCAAGTGGCACATCGGTTGTGTGCTACTGGCATAAGTCTACAAGTTAGAAGTTGATCGGCAATTCTTTACACTGTTTTTAGCCGTATCTGCTATTCAGAATTTAGTTCTAACATTTCCTGGTCCAGGGACTATTGTTTTGGACAGTAACACTTGGTGATGTCGAGGTGCAAAGACGTCTTATTTCTTATTAGTAAAATGTTGTTGGTATCAAAATTGGTGTTCTTTTTACAAAAGTGGATTAGTCGTTCTACTATTCTATCTACTATATTACAGGGGATCCATTTTTCAATAACTTAGGGGTGCCAGCTCGGGGCTAATCTACCCTCACGGTGTCTGTTGTCTGTCACTCAGTCCTGCTTCCCTGCAGAGCGCCACTGTACCTGTGCATAGGTCTTTTCCTGTGGGTCTCGGCCACACTGTCTGCCAGCCAAGTTGCCACTGCCCCAGCACGTCCTGTGTTGCCGATGTGCTAACATGTCATTACTTTTTGTTCTAGCCACACGTGGTAATTCCGAAAGAGGGGCTTTCCTGCAGCTGCCACTTTTAAGGTCCTGGTCTGTCCATAACTTGAGGAAGAGGTATGGATGGAGGTACCTAATTCCCCCCAGTTTCCGGAGGCTCTGATTTTCCTAATTATAATACGTCCCTGCACTTAATTATATCCCATTTTTTTGGTCTTTTAAGAACACGCTATTACTTTTGTTTTGTTTTTTCAGGACTGGATTGGTAGATACACCTTGTGTATTCCAATTTGGTTCTGTGTACACACAGATATTGCTTGGAGCATAGCCCATAATGTTTTACTTGGCAGCAGTACCTTATTTCTTGTTAATGTCTTGTCAGAGGTATCAAGTTTAGTAATATACAAATAAACATTCACACAAGCATTATACGGACTTGGAAAATGCCATTTTTCAAAGTCCGGGGTTGCTCTTACCTGATTAGTCTTCACATCCTTGAAATAAAGGTATTTTTCTAAGACTTGGCTATATTAGAAGGTGAAAACAAAATCAAATGTTGCAAAAGATGGTGTGTAAAATCTTAGGGCCTGTTCACATCAGCGTTTGCCTTTTGTTTGGGCTTTCCGTTCATCTTTATAGTCACAGGTGAACGGAAACACAAACGGAAAGTATCATTTCCGTTTGCTATACCATTGATTTCAACTGTATTTTTTGGGTTTCAGCTTGCCTCTGTTCCGTAAGGTTTCTGTTTTTTATCACAGAAACAATAGCGTAGTGTGCTGCGCTATTGTTTCCGTGAGAAAAAAATATGGAAACCTAGCGGAACGGAGGCAAACAAACAAAAAATACAGTTGAAATCAATGGTATTGCAAACCGAAATGATACTTTACGTTTGTATGTCCGTTCATCTGTTCCACTGATGGCACAGATGAACGAAAAGCCCAAACGAAAGTCAAACGCTGATGTGAACAGACCCTTAAAATGTTACATTTTTCCTTTTTTTAATTTATTTTTTCAACTAGCACTGAACTGTAATGATTGGCAATATGAGTAATATACTGCTTTTGAGTGTATAGGTCTTGTACAATACTTTTGTACAACATAATTTATTAATACTGTGAGCTTCTTTTAAACCACAAAACACAAGGAGATTTACTAACCTAAATGCGGCAGAATTCTGGCACAATTTGTGCCAAAAAACTGGTGCACCAGATTTTTGATGACACTTTATTATGAAACTTTTTGCACCTCACTAGACCATTTTGAAAAGTGTCTATAATGGCTTAGTGGAAAAAAGTGTGGCATAAACTGTGCAGAAATCTGAAGCAGGGGTGCAGAACCTTTTTTGGCCTTTTTAAAGTGGCATTCTTATCTTATATTTCAACAGTATATGCAGTAAAACTCTGGTGTGGGTTCCACTTATCAGAGAATTCGACACTACAGAGAGAAAGTGTCAAGGCCACGCATAAATAAGGCTCACAACTATAGTTTATGGGCACTACAACGGAGAAGGACTTGTTTGTGGGCAGCCACATCTCCACCACACACTTCCTCTAAGTGGAGTGCCAAACAGAGCGAAGTCAACAAAAATGGGGGTGCCAGAGATGACTGGGGGCTGCACACAATGGCATAGTGGGCTGCATGTTGTGCACGCCTGGTCTTAAGTAAGCCAACCAAGCGGTGGTATTTTAAAGAGGAAAGTGTCTTCACATGTCTAGCGTGCACCACTGTGATAAATCTGGCACCTCTTCTGCCTGGTCTAGTTATAAGAGGTCTACATTTAAGACCGTAATAATAAATCTACCTCACTGTATACGGTATATTGCTTTGGTTGTTTGGCCTTTATTTAATTCCTATGACAGCCTTCGGATCCAGTAGAGCAGGGGTCGGGAACCTATGGCTCGCGAGCCAGATATGGCTCTTTTGATGGCCGTATCTGGCTCGCAGACAGGGCTCCTACCTGTCTATGGGAAGGATGCATGCACCGCGCTCCATCAGCCCGTGCACCGCGCTCCATCAGGCCGCGGTGCACGCTGATATTGGTAGTTCTTTGATGGCCTGATAAGCATTGGCGGCAGTGGTGAGCGGCAGGGAGCATGGACTACATTTCCCATAACTCAACATCAGGTGGGAAGAATGCCAGCTTCCAGTCATGCGCAGGAAAAAGAAGAAGCCAGACTGCTGGACTGATGTCATGCATCGCAAGCTCACAATGTAAGTTATTTATTTAATTTTTTTACTGCTAATTACCATTGTTTCAGTCCAGTTGTGGCTTTATACAGCAGGGAGGAGCATTCCTTGCTGTACTAAGTGAACATTGGAGCGATTGATCTGTCAATGGCCCTTTAAACATATTGTACGGCTCTCGCGGAATTATATTTCAAAATATGTGGCGTTTACGGCTCTCTTAGCCAAAAAGGTTCCTGACCCCTGCAGTAGAGGCTAAGAAAAGGTATTCATGCAGTGTCTTTCTCAAATCCTTGTAAAAGACGATGTTTACTCAATGGTAAGAAGACATAAAGCATAAGGTGCTGTACTTGCATATAACTAATAAGGGAATAAATGTCTGAATATGTTTTTATTCCTTTAACACTTTGAGGAAATTCACCTAATACTTCGGTAGGCATCAGGCTGCTTTAGAAGAAACACAAGGCCCTTACCGTTGTTTATTTATAAACCCCCTCCTATGTACCCCAATGATTGCTCGCCTGACTTTATTAGGCTTCCTCATTTCTTGGTCTGGCATTAAGTGAGCTGTAAATTTTAATTGGACATACACTTATATAAACCAGGCCTCTGGATAATTAAAATAGATTATAAAGTCCAGGACACTTCCAAATGGTAGAAAACAAGGCCCAGTTTATCTAGAGCTGCAAGCTGGGCCTGCTTTCAATTCAAGGTAATTATATTTCTGACCTAGCCTTGGCTATGCAGCTTTGCATTCAAAGAATTAGTTTCCCAAAGGACAGAAGAGTCAAATAAAGCCCCCCTTTGTTCTCGGTTTATTGGCAGACCAGGTCAGATGCCCTGATTAGCTCTCATCTGGAGCCTAAGCTGAACTTTGACACTGAAACCCGAAAGCAGACTTTTGCCAGCAGCGAAGGAAGAAATAAAGTTTTAGCAAATGAATTCCCAAGGCAAAGCTGTATGATTGTGCAGCTGACACAAGATTAGAACTTCATTATTCAACACAATGCAAACATACATATCAGGTTATTGACAGGCCCCATTCATGTGAACTCTGGTATTCTGCTGGATAGGACACAGGCGGCCCCATTCATGCTTTGTTTTTCATCACTGGATGTTCAGATGGTGTACATCTTCTTTGGAATTATTCCATTGGATTGAGACGTGAATATGACATGGTAATCTGTAACTAGTACAGAATGTTTTGGACCTCTTATAAGATAGAAACTCGGGTCTCCGTGACATGACCCAATGCAGTCTACAAGATATTCTACTAATCATTTGTAACAGGATAGCCTGCCTTCTATGGATCATCTATAAAACTGGTTTGTTTTATGTGGCATAGGGGTTTTGGGACCTCTCAGGCACCGGGTTGCTACTGCGAACTCTGCATCCCCTATAGTTACCCCCATGGTTTGTAACTAATTTATTTGCCATTTCTATGGCACGTAGAAAATGTTCGGTGCAAGTCACAATGTTAAAACTCCATTAATCTGACATTTGATAATACAGAAAGTCTGATAACGTTGCTTCCACGATACTACTGGAAAATAATCTCTCAAGACCTGAAGCAGAAAAGTAAGCAAAGATAACCAATACTGATAGTAATAGTAGAATATTTTTCACATTTTTATTCTGGACTATTCTAGGGGCTCTCTACCGTAGTTCACCGTTAGGTATTATATTCTACTCCATGATGATTCAACACTTACAAGGGATTTTGCTTTAATCTGATACTTCGGGTTAAGCATGTGGTGTTCTTGATGGGCAAATTCCACTGAAGCTAAAAGGTGGTATTTACAGTATAAAAAATGTTTTGCAGAATAGTTTTTCTTTAAGGTAAAAAAAAATTGTAGCTAATAAAACACATTAAAGTGCTTAACATTTGAACAGGCTCATTAAAAACCTATACCCAAAAAATATTCTGGTACCCTAAAGAACAGAACTCTGGCACGCAACAAATTGGCAGGAAGTCAGTGTGACTTTTTTGCCTTGATGCTTTAAATCAAACTAGTTGGCCACTAATGATGCCATTATGTACCTGGCAGTGTTAGATTTGCCGCAGAATTTTAATTGCAACAGTAACACCTTGCTTATTATTTTTTATTTTTAGTTTTTTCCTCCCGTCTTCTAAAAGCCATATTTTTTTTATTTTTTTTTTATTCTGCTGACTTAGTCATGAAGGCTTGTTTTTTTTGTGGCCCGAGTTGTATTTTTTTTTAGAAAACCGTTTTTGTACCATTTAATGTATACTGGCAAATTGTAAAAAAAAATATATATATTGGTATGGTGGAATAGGAAAAAATTGATGGCATTGATCTTGTGGTATAAACGTCATGTTAACTTTATTCTGTGGGTCAATAAGATTACAGCAAAAACAAACTAATTTTCTTTTATTATGATGGACTATTTTTCCAAAGAAAAAATAATTTGTTTAAAAAAATGTTGTGCCGCTTTTTTCTGAGAGCCATAACTTTTTTATTTTTCCGTTGATGAAGTGTGAGGGCTTGTGTTTTGTGGGTCAAGATGTAGGTTTTATTCGTACAATTGTGGGTTACATACGACTTTTTGATAACTTTTCATTCCTTTTTTTTGGGTGGGGGGAGCGAGGGGACCAAAAAACAGCAGCAATTCTTGCATAGTGATTTTGTGATTTTTTTTTTTTTTTTTTTTTCCTACATCGTTCAACCGGCGGGTTAAATAACATGATATTTTAATAGTTCAGGCTTTTACAGACACCAATACCAATAAAGTTTTTTTTGTTTTTTTTTATTGCTTACATAATATCTGGTGAAAACAGAGTTGTTTTTTTAGGGAACTTTTAGTTATTTTTATATGTTAAAATATTTTTACTATTTTTAGATTGCTCTTTCTAGACTTTTGTATAGCAGTATGTTGCCTTTATTTGTGCTCTACTATTAAAGGGAACCTGTCACCAGCATTTTAGCTATAAAGCCAGCAATACCTGGTGAAAGTGGGTGAAAAATCATTGTCATCTAAGCTATAAATATGTTGTAAGTAAGCTCTGTAGCTTTAGTATTCCGTTTTTCAGTGGTCCCACGCCGTATGCAAATGAGCAGTAAAGAGTCAAATCTTCATCTGAAAAGAGTCAGATTTTCATTCCTCCAGCGTCTCAGAGTGGACTCCACCTCCTTCTTTTTGATAGCTCCTTAGCCAGTCAGGGCTGGACAGGTGGTGGCAGTGGGCGTGGTTAAGAAGCTGCATCCCAGAGGGAAAAATAATTACCATAAAAGGCGGGAAAAGTTTAAACGACTATATTTACTGACAGAGGACTTCAGGAAAGAAGAGAACAGGAACGAACTCTGGACAGCTGCGGCCATTGAGGGGTCAGGCGAGTTTAACAGGTAAGATGTTGATAACAGGATCCCTTTAAGCCTCCGGCGGCCATCGCAACCAATACCCCCCCGTCCACTGCAATTTTGTCAGGGGGATGATTGGGGGACAGAGGGCTCGAGCATCTGATGGGTTAAGCGGCTGGGATCAGAGTTTTTTTTAATTCAAGCATGTGTCAGCTGTTTGAAACAGCCGGCGCTCGCCGCATATGGCTTGGGCTCCTGAGCTTGCACCATCTTGAGGTAGCGCACATTCATCGTAATGGTATGTCAGATTTCACCAAGGGGTTAAATATATTGAATGGCTTATCCTAGATGTATGGTGATTTACAGGAATGAAAAGCTTTTGGGTAAGCTTTTAATATCTGTTTTTTTTTTTTCTCAAGTGCTGAATTATATTTTCTACTGCATATTCAGGAATATAAATTAGTTGCCATTTGAGTCCTGTAATATTTAGAAATACATAAGGGTTGAACTCCTATTTATTAAGTGTTGAGTTAATTTGAGACTAAATGTAGGCTGCGGAGTAAGCTGAAGGTACTAAAGCCCACATTATTAATCAGGATAGGTGAAATTGTACAAGGAATGTTTAATTCACTGTGTAGCCCTGCCTGTTGTGTTTCTAAATAACGAAATTAAGCAAGGGGCACCAAAAAGCAGCATTTAACTGCTGTGCTTTCAGTGGCGACGGTGAGATAATAGCATGCTATAGTGACAAAAACATAATGACATTGATTGAAGAGGGGGTTTAATGGCAAATTCAAGAACAAGTTATTGTCCTTTTGGATAAATTGTGGCCTTCAGCCTGGAGTGTGCTCACACTCATTTAGGCATTAGGGATTACCTTTTCATCATTCCTAATGTCCCTGTCTTTTCAGATGATGTTGAATTACAGTCCCCATTGTATTTCCGTTGACAATCTTGGTGCATTTGTCCAGACTTGTACATTTTAGTTCCATAATGATAGTATGACATAATCTTCGCGAGGACATAAGACTGTATATGAAAAACCATGTTTACTGGTTCCTCTTGGTGACTTGTCATTCAGATAAATCATAAACACAAATATCGGTCACTAGCGTCTGTCTTGGAGAAATGCTATTCTTTTGTTTTTATTGTTCAGTCAGTTTTTTTTAATGGTTTATTGGTGTAAGTATGGTTCCTAATGTTGGAGTTGCCATATGGAACACCCAAGGAGTAAATCAGCCTTTTGTTGGCATGCCTCTATACAAGTGAATGCAGAAATACAGAGTATAAGTTTATGCAGAGTGGCAAGAAATCCGCTGAAAAATTAGATTCTTAAAATTTATTCCACAGCAAATTCAGGAAAAATCTGTGACCGCATGCTGAGAATCTGAAAATCCACTACATTCTTTCTATGTGTGGAGTTTTTCTACACATGTGTATGGGGTTCTGTAAATTTTTTGCGGTCTTAAACACTGCAGCCCTTAGGCCAGGTTCCCACGGGCTGGATTCCCACAAGTCTGATACGCTGCGTAAATATCATTCAGCGTATCCGACATGGAACCCGCAGCACCTTCAGTCCGAAAAATCGCACCACATTGTCGTGCAGTTTTTCGGACAGAATTTCCGCTGCGGAAAGCAACGCTAAGGAAAAAAAAAAAACAGTTGATACTTATCCCATGCCTCTTCTCTGTGCGTAGTCCGGACTCCTACGATGACGTTGCAGGCCATGTGACGCTGCAGCCTGTGATTTTTTGCAGCGGTCACATGGGATGAAACCTCATTCCAGGAGCCCGAACTGCAGGAAGAGAGTGAGTTCTGGGTATGATTTTTTTTTTTCAGCAGTTGCGGTTTTTGTGGTGTAAACGCTGCGAATACACCGCAAAAGTCGCAAACACTTGGCTTTCTGTTGTGGGTTTTTCATCCACATTGAATTGAATAGTGGAAAACCCGTAACAGAAAATCCACAAAAACACAGCATAAATTGACAAGCTGCGGAATTAAAATCTGCACCGCAGGTCTATTTATTAACGCTTGCGCTGCGTGGCCATCAGCTTTTCTAAATTTCATCCACTTTGCTGCTACTGTAGTTGCTGTGGAATTTCCGCACACAATTCCATTGTGGAAGTCCCGCAGCGTTTACGCTACGTGGGAACCTGGCCTTAAAGTGACTAACTTATTTTTTGGTGATAGATGTGTTTGGTGCCTAAACGATTAATTAGGGAGCTCCGGCCGAAAGTCAACCCCAAGTTGTGTTTAATTTGGTGCAATATAAGGCCAGATTTACTTTAGCGGAGTACAGCAGAGGGGATAGTAAAAAAAAGCCCAAACTTTATCCTCCACTGGCACTCCCATAGCAACGTGTACCTTTTCCCCATCTGGTCCTTGTGCAGCCGGCCTCCTGGGATGATGTTTAGTCCCATGGGATTTGCTGCAGCGGTCACATAGGACGAAACCTCATCCCAGAAGTGCGGCTGCACACAGACCAACCGGGGAAACTGGGACGCATCGCTACGGGAGCACCAGGTGATGGAAGTATGGGGCTTTTTTTTAGATTTTAAAGTGGTAATGGTTTTTTGTTTTTTTTTCTAGTTGTGATTTTTGCTGCGAATGCGCAGCTATTCCAAAGAAAAAAGCTCAATGTTTAGCATTTGTTGTGGATTTTAACTTCCCTGTTGAACTCCATGGAGAAATCCTGTACAGGTGTAGGCCTAGGCGCCTTCGTTCCAGTGAAGGGAAATCTTAATGCTTCAGCATACCTAGATATTTTGAACAATTGTAAACTGCTATTGTATGAATCTAATGGGCTATTACCATTAGATTACTCTTATCAGTAATTTGTATATGGGGATAGCAGGAAACACAAATTTAGATGGGAACAAATGAAAAAAATAAACATTGTAAAGTGTGAAAAAAAATTATACAAATAAAAATCGAAAATATAAAAGAAAATGAACCCCAGTATTGTACAAAATATGATGCAGCATTAATACATTTATATCACACATATATGTTATCCCAAATCCAAAATTGTTCCGCTTGGCACCAGTTTTTGGCTGTTCTATCCTTGTTCTATCTGCTTTTTTACCTTTGCCGGTATGATTATTACCCAGGTAAAGATGCTGCTGGGAGGTGATACGTGTAAAACTAAATTGGTGTTCTTGTTCTCTGCGCTATTGCGACGTCATAAATTATAACAATGTACACATTTATGGCATCGCATGTAAGAATTAGAGGATTCATTTATGGGGTTAATAATAATCATTGAACAAACTTCATTAAAGGGAATGTGTAATCAGAAAATGACCTATTGTTTGAATATTTTTATTTTCTATGTCATTATATTTCAAAATAATTCTAAAATCCTGCAGTTTTTACTGCACAATAGACTGACACTTCCTGTTCTGTAGAGATCACTTCTCAGGCTTCATCTCATTATCACCACAGGCAGGATTACAATGAAAGGCAACACCTTTAGATAGATAACACTCCATCCACCATTCACAGTAGGTGATGCACACAGCTTCTCTCCTATTCCTTCCTGCACAATGACGTCTGAACAGGTTACAGAGCATGACTAGAAAACTCTCGTCAATGGGTTAGCTCCAGACTACTGCCCATGTGCATGCTGTAAGGCTGGGTTCACACACACTATTTACGGATGTAATTCGGGCGTTTTAGCCTCGAATTACGTCCGAAAATACGGCTCCAAAGCGTCGGCAAACATCTGCCCATTCATTTGAATGGGCTTTACGATGTTCTGAGCCGACGGTCAATTTCTTTACGTAAAAAAACGCCCCCGTCAATTAAGTGCCTGTCACTTCTTGAGACTTGGAGCCGTTTTCCATTGACACTATGGAAAAACCGCTCCAATTACGTCCGGAATGGACGCAGCGAAAAGCGCCTGCACTTGCCATTACGTCTGAAGTTCCGGAGCTGTTTTCTCCTGAAAACAGCTCTGTAATTTCAGCCGTAACAGAGGCTGCCGTGTGAACATACCCTAAAGCAGATCTCTAAATTCTATTAATGGCTTCTTCCACGAAGTACAGAAAATAGAATTAAAAAAAATCACTATCTGGTTTTAATTAGTAAAAAAATATATAGGTGATACATTCCCTTTAAGGCTGAATTTACAGGGAACAGAAATGCTGCTGAATTTCTGTGCGGAGAATCGGCAGCGGATTAGAGTCCCAGCCATGTGACTGCAATTTACACATCTTATCCACGTGCTGCTGAATCTTTTACAGACGTAAATCAGGGCATGTTGCAGGTCTTCTAACCGCAGAATGCTCTGCTTGCATTCTGGTCCCTAATGACCAAGCCATTTTTTAAGTTTTTACATAGTCACATTCGAAGAGCTATAACTTTTTTGTTTTTGCGTCGACATAGCTGTATAAGGTCTTGTTTTTTGCGGGACAAGTTGTATTTTTTTAATAGCAACATTTTGGGGTACATATAATTTATTGATTAACTTTTATTAACTTTTTTTTGTGGGGGGATAGAAGAAAACCTGAAATTTCGCCACTCTTTTTTGCGTCCTAAATCTACGCAGTTTACCGTGTGGTATAAATAATACAATAACTTTATTCAGCGGGTTGTTACGAATGCGATTATACCAAATTTGTATAGATTTTGTATGTTTTACTACTTACACAGTAAAAAAAACTTTTTTTTCCCCAAATTATTTGTTTTTGTGTCTCCATATTTGAAGAGCCATAACTTTTTTTATTGTTCCGCCAATGCAGTTGTATGAGGGCTTGTTTTTTGCGGGACGACTTGTAGTTTTTATTGGTACCATTTTGGAGTAGATGCGACTTTATGATCACTTTTTATCACATTTTTTTAAGTCAGGATTCACAGAATACAGCAATTTTTCCATTGTATTTTATTTTTTATGCCTCTGACATGTCCTAGCAGGCATTCACTACAGGCAGACCTGAGGGACTTTATTAGGCCCCCGACTGCCATCGGGGACACTTGGCGATCTTATCGCCGGGTGTCGGGATGAGGGGGAGCTCCCTCTCTCCAAAACCACTCCAATGCGGCGCATTTGATTTAGCGCCGCATCGGAGGGGTTAAACTGGTGAGATCGATACTAATATCGATCGCACTCAGTCGAGCAGGGACGCCCCCAGCCCTCCGCTACATCTGGCAGCTGAGAGCAGGGAGATTTGACTGCTCCCTGCTCTGTTTACTTTATTCTGATGCAGCGCCGTAGAAAGGCTATTGCATCAGAATAAAGCCCACTAATGACCGCCGTGAAAAGGCTTATTGGCGGTCATTAAGGGGTTAAGAGAAAATCTGCAGTAAAATCCATACATTAAACGTGTGGATATTGCTGCGGGAAATCGGCATATTTTCCATTCCGTGGGAATCCAGCCTAAAATAAGTGTTAACCTCTTAACGCTATGTGATGTAATAGTCCGTCACAGGCCTTGTCCTGTTAACGGAAACTTACGGACTATAATGCCAGAGCATTAACAGGGTTCTGTGTCTGAAGACAGGTTTGCAAACCGTTTTAAAGCAGTGATAGCTTAACGCGATCACTTCTTCAAGGCCAGGACCTGAGCAAGCCTCCGATTCGGCCGATTTAACAACTTAAATGCAGCGCTCAAAAGCGAGCGCTGCACCTGTGGTGTTTACAAGCACATCGGAACCCTGCAATGAAATCGCTGGGTTACAATGACTGCTCCGGCAGACCGGGTGCCTAACAATGGCCTCCTGCCTGCCAAGTACAGAAGTTTGCTAGGTCCGATCCAGAGGCAGGGCCTAAAAGGCGTCTGGCCGCAGTAGTAACAAGATGGTGCATGCTCAGAAGCTGAGGCTTCGACATCAGCCCCCGGTGTCAGCTGTATATTACTAGCTAACACCCTGCTGTAACAGCAGGGAATGGAGCTAGCTCGGATCCCCGCCATTAACCCCTTAAATGCCGCAATCAAAAGCGATCGCGACATCTTAGTGGTTTGTTGCGAACGGCATCAACACAATGTGATCGTGAGGATGCTGATCGTTGCTATGGCAATCGGAGGCTTCCTGGTCTGCCACGTACGATAGCCTATTAGGCCCCGCCCACAGACAGGACCTAATTGGCTTGCTGTCCGTGAATGACTGACAGCTCTAATGCATTGCACTACGTTGGTCGTGCAATGCATTAGAGTAAAGATCAGAGGTGCACGCCCACAAGTCCCCTAGTGGGACAAAAAAAAAGTTTCAAGTTAATACAAATAAACACTGCCTTTTTCCCCGATAATAAATCTTTTATAAAAGGAAAAAAATGAAACCGTTAAAAAAAAAAAAAAGTACACATATTTGGTATCGCGTCCGTAACGACCCAATCTATAAAACTGATATTTTTCACACACGGTAATCACCTAAAAAAAAAAAAAGAAACCATAACATAATCACTATTTTTTTTTTTTATCCCCGCCGCTACCAAAACATGGAATAAAAAGTGATCATAAAGTCCCATGTACCCCAAATTAGTACCAATAAAAACTACAACCCGTCCCGCAAAAAACAAGCGCTTACACAGCTTTTTTTTTACTGGAAAAATAGAAAAATGTTGGCGCTCAGAATATGGCGACACAATGTGCAGACTGTCCAAAAGCGGATAAGATTGGGCACCATTTATAAGTGCGACACCGGCCACATATCTCTGAAATATTGTTTATTTACTGCATTATTATACCCTCTTATTATGCCCTAATGTACTCCGCACAGCTTACATATGCCCCCACATTATAAACTGAAATACCAGTAAAAATAGAACTGCCAAGCAAAATCTGCACTCCAAAGGCCAAATGGCGCTCCCTCCCTACTGAGCCATATAATGTGCCCAAACAGCAGTTTATGTCCACATATATGAGATCGCCATACCCCGGAGAACCAGCTTAGCAGTTTACGAGGTGTGTCTCTTCAGTGGTAAAACCTGGGCACAACATATTGTGCACTAAAATGGCAAATCAGCTGAAAATTGCAATTTTCACTTTTCACCTTCTGCTGCGCATTAATTATGAATGAAAAAACACCTGTGGGGGCAATATGCCCACTACACCCCTTAAAATGCCTTAAGGGGTGTACTTTCCAAAATAGGGGTCACTATTCGGGGGTTTGTTTTATTATTTGACTTCAGAGCCCTGCAATTGTGGAACAATGCTGTGAAAATCACAAAAATAGACCTCAAATGCGCATGTTGCTCTTCACTTCTGAGCCCTGTCGTATGTCCAGGCAAATGATAAATGCCTTGAGGGGTGTAGTTTCAAAAATAGGGTCACTTTTAGGGGGCTTCCACTATACTCTGGTATCTTAGTGTTTTGCAAATGTGACATTGCACCCAAAAACCAATCCAGTAAAATCTGCATGCCAAATAGCGCTCCTGCCATTCTGAGCACTGCCGTGTGTCCAAACAGCAGTTTATGACCACATGTGGGGAATTTCCGTTCTCTGGAGAAATTGCGTTAAAAATGTGGTGCTTTTTCTCTCTTATCCCTTGTGAAAATGAGAAAATTCTACTTTTTAGTGGAAAAAAATGCAGATATTCATTTTTACGGCCTAGTTCCAAAAAATTCTGCAAAAGACCAGTGGGGTCTTAATGCTCACTACACCCCTAGATATATTACTTAGGGTGTAGTTTCCAAAATGGGGTCACTTTTGGCGGGTTTCTACTGATTTGGTCCAGCAGGAGCTTTGCAAATGCGACATGGCACCGAAAACCATCCAGCAAAATTTTAGCTCCAAAAGCCAAATAGCACTCTTAAGCCCTGCTGTGGGTCCAAACAGGAGTTTATTACCACATATGGGGTATTGCTGTGCTCAGAAGAGGTTGCTTTACAAATGTTGGGGTGCTTTTTCTCCTTTATTGTGAAAATGGAGAAATCTGAGCTAAACCTACATTTTATTAGAAAAAAATGACGATTTTCATGGCCTAATTTTTACTAAAGACAGCAAAAAAACCTGTGGGGTTAAAATGCTCACTATTGCCCTTGATAAATTCCTTGAGGGGTGTAGTTTCCCAAATGGGGCCACTTTTGGGGGTTTCCACTGATTTGGCCCCTCAGTGGGTTTGCAAATGTGACATGGCACCCGAAAACCATTGCAGCAAAACTTGAACTCAAAAAGCCAAATGGTTCTCCTTCCCTTCTGAGACCTCCTGTCGGTCCAAAGAGCAGTTTATTACCACAGAAATTGCTTTTCAAATGTTAGGGTGTTTTTTCTCCTTTATGCCTTTGTAAAAATTGAACATTTATATTTTTATTGGAAAAAATGTAGATTTTCCTTTTCATGGGTTCATTCCACTAAATTCAGCAAAAAAGTTTGGTCAAAATGCCCACTATAGCTCTTGATTCCTTGAGGGGTGTAGTTTGCCAAATGGTGTCTTTTTGGGAGGTTTACACTATTTTTGCATCACAAGACCTCTTCAAACCTGACATGGTGCCTAAAATATATTCTCATAAAAAGGAGGCCCCAAAATCCTCTAGGTGCTTCTGTGGCCTGCGCTTCAGCCCATTAGCAAACTGGGGCCACATGTGGGATATTTCTAAAAACTGCAGAATCTGGGCAATAAATATTGAGTTGCGTTTCTCTGCTAAAACCTGTGTTACAGAAAGAAAAGGATTAACAATGAATTTCTGCAAAAAAAATTTGTTTGTTAATTTCATCCCTACTTTGCTGTAATTCTTGTGAAACGCCTAAACGGTTAATAAACTTTGTAAATTATGTTTTGATTACTTTGAGGGGTTCAGTTTTATAAATGGGGCAATTTATGTGGGTTTTCTTTGTATGGGCCCCTCAAAACCACTTCACATTTGAACTCGTCCCTTTAACCCTTGGACTAGTTAGCACATTCAGGACGCAGCCCCATTTTTCAAATCTGACATGTCACTTTATGTGGTAATAACTCTGGATTGCTTATACCTATCCAAGCGATTCTGAGATTTTCTCGTTACACATTATACTTTGTTAGTGGTAAAATTTTGTCGCTGCATTCAGTATTTTATTGTGAAAAACACAAATTCTGCGAAAAACTGCAAAAATTAGCATTTTTCTAAATGTAAATGTATACGCTTGTAAGACATATAGTAATACCACACTAAATGCTAATTAACATTTCCCATATGTCTACTTTAGATTGGCATCATTTTTTGAACATCCTTTTATTTATCTAGGACGTTTTAAGCCTTAAACTTTAGAAATTTTTCAAATTTTCAAGAAAATTTAAAAAGGCTATTTTTACAGGGACAAGTTCAGTTGTGAAGTGGTTTTGAGGCACCCATGCAATGCAAATCCCCATAAATATCCCCATTTTAAAAACTAAACCCCCTCAAAGTATTCAAAATAGCATTTACAAAGTTTATTAACCCTTTAGACGTTTCACAAGAATTACAGCAAAGTAGGGATGAAATTTACAAATGTAATTTATTTATTTTTGCAGAAATTTAATTTTAATTCCTTTTATTTTTTTTCTGTAACACAGAAGGTTTTACCAGAGAAACGCAGCTCGTTATTTATTGCCCGCATTCTGCAGTTTTTAGAAATATCCCACACGTGGCCCTAGTGTGCCATTTCACTGAAACACAGACCTCCGAAGCAAAGGAGCACCTAGAGGATTTTGGGGCCTTCTTTTTATTCGAATATATTTTAGGCACCATGTCCGGTTTGAAGAGGTCTTGTCATACCAAAACAGTGAAAACACCCACAAAAAGACACCATTTGGCAAACTACACCCCTCAAGGAATTTATCAGGGGGTATAGTGAGCTTTTTGACCCCACCGCTTTTTTGCTAAATTTAGTGGAATGAAGCCACAAAAATGAAAATTTCTACCTTTTATTGGAAATAACTGTAAATTTTTAAAGGAGAAAAAGCGCCCCAACATTTGAAAAGCAATTTCCCCCGATTACGGCAATACCCCATATGTGGTCATAAACTGCTGTTTGGACCCACAGCAAGGCTTAGAAAGGAAGGAGCACCATTTAGCTTTTTGAGCTCAAGTTTTGCTGCAATGGAATTAGGCTGTGAAAATTAAAATCAACATTTTTTTTCTAATAAAATGTCAATGTTCAATTTTTACAAGGCATAAAGGAGAAAAAGCACCCCACCATTTGAAAATCAATTTCTCCCGATTACGGCAATACTCCATAAGTAGTCATAAACTGCTGTTTGGACACACAGCTGGAGTCAAAAGGGAAGGATATCCATTGGGAGCTCAAATTCAGCTGGAATGGTCTTCGGGTGACATGTCACATTTGTAAAGTGCCTGCAGGAGCAAAATAGTAGGAAACCCCCAAAAGTGACCCCTTTTGGGAAACTACACCCCTTAAGGAATCTATTTAGGGGTATAGTAAGCATTTAGACCCCATTGGTCTTTTGCAGAATTTATTGGAATTAGGCCGTTAAAATGAATATCATCATTTTTTTCCACTAAAAAGTTTAATATTTTTATTTCCTCAGGGATAAATGAAGAAAAAGTACCCCAACATTTGTAACACAATTTCTCCAGAGTACGGAAATACCCCACATCTGGTCATAAACTGCTGTTTGGATAAACGGCAGGGCTTAGAAAGGCAGGAGCGCTATTTGGCAATCAGATTTTGCTGGATTGGTTTTTGGGCGCCATGTCGCATTTGCAAAACCCTAAGGTACCAGAGTACAGTGGAAGCCTGGAAAGAAGTGACCCCATTTTGGAAACTACACCCCTCAAGGCATTTAACATTTGCCTGGACATATCACAGAGCTCAGAAGTGAAGAGCAATATGCGCATTTGAGAAATATTTTGGTTATTTTCAGAGCATTGGCACACAATTGACGGGCTCCGAGGTCAAATAGTAAAACAAAACCCCAAGTAGTGACCCTCATTTTGGAAACTATACCCCTTGAGGCATTTTAAGGGGTGTAGTGAGCATTTTGCCCCAACAGATGTTTTTCCCATTAACAATTAATGCGCAGCGGATGGTGCAAAGTGAAAATTGCAATTTTCCGCCGATATGCCATTTTAGTGCATGATATGTTGTGCCCAGTTTGTGCCACCGAAGAGACACACCTCGTAAACGGCTAAGCTGGTTCTCCGGGGTATGGCGATGCCGTATATGTGGACGCCAACTGCTGTTCGGGCACGCTGTAGGGTTCAGAAGGGAGGGAGCGCCATTTTGCTTTTGGAGCGCAGATTTAGCTTGGAAATGGTTCTGTTTGGGGTTTTGGTGGTATTTCAGTTTATAATGTGGGGGCATATGTAATCTGTGAGGGGTACATCAGGGTATATGTAATCTGTGCGGAGTACATCGGGGTATAATAAGAGGGTATAATAATGCGGTAAATAAATAATATTTCAGAGATATGTGGCTAGTGTCGCACTGATAAATGGTGCCCGACCATATCCACTTTTGGACACACTGCACATTGTGTCACCACAGTCGGAGAGCCAGAACTTTTTTATTTTTCCATCAAAAAAGCTGTGTAAGGGCTTATTTATTGCAAGATGGGTTGTAGTTTTTATTGGTACTATTTTGGGATACGTGGACTTTATGATCACTTTTTATTCCATGTTTTGTGAGGGTTGGTGATAAAAAAAAAAAAAAAAAATCGTGATTATGGTTTTTTTATTGCGTTTTATGCGGCGTTCACCGTGTGGGAAAAATAACATTACAGTTTTATAGATTGGGTCGTTACAGACGCGGTGATACCAAATATGTGTGCTTTGTTTAATGTTTTCTTTTTTTTTTTTATAATGCAAGGTTTATTATAAAAAAAAGGCAGTGTTTGTTTTTATAAATGTTTCTTTTTACGCTTATATTCAACTTTTTTCAAAGTTTTTTTTTGTCCCACTAGGGAACTTGGGGGCCTGCACCTCTGATCTTTTACTCTAATGCATTGCACTGTGGGCGTTGTACAGAGGAGCGTAGGACGCTGACCAATCAGCGTCATACACTTCTCCCCATTCATTTACTATGCAGATAGCGATATAGATATATCGCTATGTGCAGCCTCATACACACACACTAACATTACTGCAGTGTCCTGATAATGAATATACATTACCTCCAGCCAGGAAGTTATGTGTATATAGAATCCTGACCACTTCTGTAGCGTCTTTGTGATTTACAGCACAGCGAGATCTCGCTGTGAATGACCGCTTACAGCGTAATCTCGCAAGACTACGCCTGCTATGCTGTAAATCACAGACACGCTACAGAAGTGGTCAGGATTCTGAATACACATCACGTCCTGACGAGGTAATTTATATTCATTATCAGGACACTGCAGTAATCTTAGTGTGTGTGTATGAGGCTGCACATAGCGATATAGCTATATCACTATCTGCAGTGTAAATGAATGGGGAGAAGTGTATAACGCTGATTGGTCACTGATTGGTCAGCGTCATACACTCCTCTGTACAACGCCCACTTGGTCTAAAGTAAAAACACGCCCACTTGGGCATTAAGCAACTCATTAGCATAAATCTAAAATCGCTAATAAAGTGGTAAAAATAGATCGTTTTTTTAAATAAAAAGCATCGCTGTCACCTACATTATAGCGCCAATCTCCTTATATAGGAGATAGGGCACTTATAATGTGGTGACAGAGCCTCTTTAAATACGGGTATTTTGATGTGTTACCACATTTTTTAACGCATTTTTTTTCATATTTTTCATTCCTCATTGAATTCAATGGGATGCATGACTTTTTTGTTTTTTTTACTTTTGGATTTCTGTCGATTCACAAAGTTTAGCCCCATTATTATTCACTTGGGCTAAACTGCAACTTTTCCGTGCAGAAGTAGTGAGCATGTTGATTTTATTTTGTTTTTATTTCATGACATGGACAAAATCTATGTGAATTTTTGGTCTGTCTATTTTAACCCCTCTGCATCCCGCAATGGCAAATCCGGACGAAAATCTGCACCAAATCAAACCTGATTTGGTGAAGACTATCGGGCAGAATTCTTTGCAGAATTTGTTTAGGAATTGCTGTGGAGTTTTCCGGAAGAAATCCGAACCGTGTAGAGTTAACCTTAGGGTACCCACACACGTAGCAGATTTTCCGCAGCAAAATCTGCATCTGTTATCTGTGGAATTTGCTGCAGATTTCACCCCTTCTAAATTGAAAAGGGTGAAATCTGCAGTAAACATCCAGAACAGAATGAGCATGCTGCGGATTTGACAGTCCGCATCATGCTTTGATTTTTGCACTGAAAATGTTTAGCAGCATGGGGATGAGATTTTTTTAATTCCATCCACTTGCAACGGTCTAACTGCAGATTTTTTATTTTTTTTCGCCCAAAAATCCGGATGGAAAATCTGCAACAAATCCGCTAGGTGTGCTTATGTGCAAAAGCAAGCAAAAGTAAAATGAATGTCTTTTGGCTTATTCTCTGCTGTCCTGAGCTCTAAACCGCCTCTCTCTTACAGTATGTCGCTTCTCCAATTAGACATAATTGTAACATTATAAAAGGTTTATTAAGCTGCAAAAGGCAGCATTATTCTGAAAACAAAACCATCGAGCCCCCAGCCCATCCGCATGGGAGAAGGCAAAGCTTTTTAATTTCTATGATGAGTTAGTGCAGTTTTTGTTCAGATAGTTTGTTTTATACCTCCAGCTGCTACCAAATAGCCAGCAAGCTGAATAAGCACTTATTTCGGCGTGCCCTTGATAAAATTAATGAAAGCATCTGCAGTGGAAGCAGTGGCAGCTGCACAGCCTTATGGAAAGAGCCAACTTCTGCTTTGCATTGCGATCAAAAAGGAGTAGTTGTGAGCTGGAAGCTAATGCTGGACTCATTTTAAAGCATTACAAGTAGCACCTGCCACCGCTTCAGACAAGAGCTAAAGGAGGTTTGTTGATTGTGTTGTCTTGTTAGCACCATTGTTATTGGTACGAGAAGGATGATGTCATCCTTATCAGGCCCAATAGGACTCCCACCGAGTGACAAATCATTTCCCGGCTGCTGCTTTCTCGGCGTGAGGCGTGCTCTATAGGCGAGCAGCACCGAGTTCTCTTAGCTGCGTGCTGTAAGACTGCAGAGAGGTGAATGGACATGAAAGCGATTGATACTTGTAATCAGTGCGCATGGTAATAGCTAAGGTGTAATGAAACATAAGTGCACATTTAGGGTAATTATACCGCTACCAGGTGGGGCCCTGGAGCTTTGCATGTTTAGAAACTGCTTCAAGAGGACGACGTGTGCAGTGAGGAGTACAGCTACACCATCTGCCACTTCCTAATTTTCTCATTAATTCTTCTATCCCTAAAGCCAACAAGCACATCGACTTTCATCTGCTCATAACCATAGCCCACCCCACTTGGGTGCCACACAAGCTTGGTTACATGCAACAAACTAAAGAGCAACGCAGAAAGATGATGTCATGTATTACACACATTATTTCATATTCTAGAGTGTTTATTCGAGTCCAGTATGTAAACGTACATCTATTAGACAAACAAAAGGGTTATTCGAGTTTTTTTCCTTAGGATAGGCCATCGATATTAGATATTAGATCGGTTGGGGGTCAGTCTCCCTGCTCCCGCGCTGATCACCTGTTTGAAGGGGCCGCAGCCTCTACATAATGTGATCGGCGCTGTAATGTAGGTGACAGCAGTGTTTTTTTATTTAGAAAAACTATCTATTTTCACCAAGTGATGAGCGATTTTAGCTTTATGCTAATGACTTTCTTAATGCCCAACTGGGAGTGTTTACTTTTGACTAAGTGGGCCTTGTGGAGAGAAGTGTATGACGCGGACCAATCCGTGACCAATCAGCGTCATACACTTCTCTCCACTGATATACTCAGCACATAGTGATCCTTCGTTCACTTTGTGCAGTCACATACACACACACATTAACGTTACTGAAGCGTCTTGACAGTAAATAGACCGCGTCCAACCAGGACGGGATGTCTAATCACAATCCCGACACTTCGGTAACGTTTGTGTGGGACTTACAGCACAGCAAGCGTAATCGCGCGAGATCTCGCTGTAAATGACAACACAATGTGATCTCGATGTGCTGTGCTGTAAGTCGCACACAAACGTTAATGTTACCTACATTACAGCGCCGATCTCATTATGATTAAGAGATAGGGCACTTATAATGTGGTGACAGAGCCTCTTTAAAGATGCTCTGTCACCAGATTTTGCAACCCATATCTCCTATTGCAGCAGATCGGCGCTGCAATGGAGATAAGAGTAACGTTTTTTGTTTTTTTTTTAAAACGAGCATTTTTGACCAAGTTATGACCATTTTTATATTTATGTAAATGAGGCTTTCTAAAGTACAACTGGGCGTGTATTGTGTATGCACATCTGGGCGTTTTTACTTCCTTTACTAGCTGGGCGTTGTGTATAGAAGTGTATGATGCTGACGAATCAGCATCATCCACTTCTCTTCAGAACGCCCAGCTTCTGGCAGTGCACAGACACAGCGTGTTCTCGAGAGATCACGCTGTGACGTCACTCACTTCCTGCCCCAGGTCCTGCATCGTGTCGGACGAGCGAGGACACATCGGCACCAGAGGCTACAGTTGATTCTGTAGCAGCATCGGCGTTTGTAGGTAAGTAGCTACATCGACTTTCCTGCAAACACCGATGCTGCTGCAGAATCAACTGTAGCCTCTGGTGCCGATGTGTCCTCGCTGGTCTGACACGATGCAGGACCTGGGGCAGGAAGTGAGTGACGACACAGCGTGATCTCTCGAGAACACGCTGTGTCCGTGCACTGCCAGAAGCTGGGCGTTGTGTAGAGTAGTGGATGATACTTCTATACACAACGCCGAGCTAGTAAAAGAAGTAAAAATGCCCCGATGTAACGAACACAATACACGCCCAGTTGTACTTTTACTTTAAACACGCCCAGTTGTACTTTAGAAAGCCTCATTTACATAAATATAAAAATGGTCATAACTTGGTCAAAAATGCTCGTTTAAAAAAAACAAACAAAAAACCTTACTCTTATCTCCATTGCAGCGCCGATCTGCTGCAATAGGAGATAGGGGTTGCAAAATCTGGTGACAGAGCCTCTTTAAATGGGAATAGGATAATGGTGCAATACCTTGCACAACCACTACAAATGTAACGGCGTGTGCACGTATGAACGGAAAGGAAAACCATGTAAACAATGAAGGAAAATGCATAAGAAGCCAGGGAATTATTAGGCTGCCCTGACGCTTCTTTTTGGAGCGCTGCTATCCATTTACACCTTTTGCTCTCAAAACTGGGATTGTAAGTAAAAAAAATGGATCCCTTTGAAAAAAATAAAAAACAACCTGGTTAGTAGATCTCCAGAATGAAGTGTGACTGCTCCTATCTGTGGCTGTTCTCCTTTGCACCTTTCTGAGATCTCGCACATGCTCAGTACAAGCTGCAGTCTCCCTGGCTTTGCAGTAAAAGAATACAGCAGATAGTTAGAATCTGTAACTTCACACTAAAACTGCTGCTGGAAAAGGAAGACCGGGAAACTGCAGCTTGGACTGCGCATGTTTGAGATTTTAGCATGGAGGGACACTGATAGAAGCTTCCACCAGTATTCGGACAAACGCACACATCTCCAATAAAGTCCAAATGATGTTATTCTTCAAACGTCCGTAGCAAAACAGCAACCTTTGACCCATTATCGATATAGGGTCTTTCTTAAGCCTAAAACGGTCTAAATCACCCCCTTAAATATACATAAGGGAACAATCATGTGACCTGTGATCACCAATCGTATCAAAAATTGAAGAGTTATCCCCAGAGACATGTTAATACATCAAGCCAGTAAGATCATATTGTACCAAATATACAATGTGTGTATATATAAGCAATGTTTTATTTTTTTGTGCAGAGAACATTTTTGGTATGCCGGTATGTTTGGAGAACTTTTTTTGTGAGGTGTAAAAAAGGGTCTGAGTGATTCCCACATCTATGCCAATTTGCCTTCTTTTTCCACTTGGATTTATGTGGAATTGAATTTAATAGTGCAAATTCCACATCTTGTAGTTCACCTTCATTTCAATGAAGACTGCTGCCTGGGAGAAATTGGCTATGAAATATGGTAAGACAATAATCTAGTGTTGTAATAGTGCAATAGTGTGTAATAGTGAGGTACATCCTTACAAGACAATACCTGGAATATGCTTGGCTACATAACTAATAACCTGGCTAGCCATATTCTTGCTATTCGTTGCTTTGTTGGCGGCATCAATATATAAATGCACTCCTCTCTTGTCCTGTCATTGTACTCTGCTCTGTTTTTATATTGTCTGCTATGATCCAAGTCCATAAACAGGCCATCTATGCAGCCCATGCTATTGAACATGAATCCTGCAAAGTGCACAGTGTAGAGCTACGCTGTTTTTGTAAGCCCCATAGAACTGAATGGTCGTTACGGAAACAGCGTAGCTCGCATGCTACACTGCTTTCGTAACTGCTATTCACTACTATGGGAGTTAGGGTATGTTCACACGTAGAGTCAAAAACGTCTCAAAATACAGAGCTGTTTTCAAGGGACGTTTTTTGAGCAACTCGCGTTTTTCGCGCCATTTTCACACTGTTTTCGCTGCATTTTTTTACGGCCGTTTTTGGAGCGGTTTTCATTCTATGAGAAAACTGCTTCTATGAGTCTATGAGAAAACTGCTCCAAAAATGTCCCAAGAAGTGTCCTGCACTTTTTTGACGAGGCTGTTATTTTACGCACCGTCTTTTGACAGCAACGCGTAAAATCACAGGTCGTCGGCACAGTACATCGGCAAACCCATCGAAATGAATGGGCAGATGTTAGCCGACGTATTGGAGCCGTGTTTTCAGGCGTAATTCGAGACGTAAAACTCCTCCATTACGCCTGAAAATAGGTCGTGTGAACCCAGCCTTACAGAAACAGCACAGCACAGCGAGCTACGCTGTTTCCATAATTCCCGACCATGAAGTCAGGAAGTGGCCGGGAGTCAGAAATAGCAGATAAAGCTAGAATGGGGTTTAGGGGGGATCCGCATCTATCGACATTTATGACCTATTCTGTGGATATGTCATAAACGTCCCTCGTGGGATAACCCCTTTAAAAGGCTTGCCCAAAATTTGAAAAGAAGGGTCTAATGTTTTTCCAGAAGCAGCGTTGCTTTTTTGACAAGGGCTGTGTCTGTTATTTGCAGTTAAGCTCCATTCACTTTAGTGACTAATTGGTCACTGCCAGACGTCTCTGTTGAAATCCACCATGCCCGCTCCTCCTTTCTCCTGCAATCAGGGTAGGAAGCCCAGATACACCTAACGTTGCCAACCAATTTACCGAAAGCAATTGGTTTGGCTGTGTTTGAGCTTTTGTATGTGGCCAGCTTCAGGTTCATTGTCAGTAAATGGTTAGCTAAACATTGGACTGTGAGCTGTTTACTATATACACATGTCTGTGGAGGTGTACGTTAGACAGGTGCCTGTGGCTACTTATATAAATGGCTCAGTATAGATAGATGTACACTTATTACAGTGGGGAAATTGTTTTAAGTCCCACGGAACCCCTACTCCTGCTTGTACTTCAAAGACACTTGGTGTAGAGAAGGGGAAGACATTTTATATTTTGTCGAGATTTTTTTGATTGCTTTTCCTGTACTCAAAGCAAGCATATATGAGCACGCTGAGTCAAGCCACCTTTGCTATTAAACTGACTGGTCTTGCTGCTACGGTCTTCGGAGGAATCCCTGATCACGTTCCAAGGAACTCTGGTTGGAAGTCACTTGTCTAGATTAATTTTAACATGCTGGCTCAGGATAGAATGTGAACTCTAAGGCCCTGTTCACACAGTTTTTTCGCTGCGGAAACCGCGTCGGCAAACACGGCCAAAATCGGAGAAAACCGCTTGCGGGGAAAAAAAGCGACGTGCCCTTACGTCGGGCGTTTCTGTCTCTGACCTCCCATTGACGTCGATGGGAGGCAGAAAAAGCGTTTTTCACTGCGTTTTTTGCCCGCGGCGCTCAATGACCGCGGTTAAAAAAACGCGACAAACGGCGTGCAGACAGGTCAAAATCTGATGGAATTGTGAGGCAGATTGTTCTGCCTGCAAAAAACTATGTGAACAGGGCCTATTCTGCTTTATAATCTAACTGCGGGCGTAATAGGCCTAGTAAGCAAGTGTGCCACTATCACAACATAACCTAATGCTTCCTACAGTCCAACTGCCCGTCTGTGTTTCATTTTCCATGTAATATGGTAGTTACTTTTGTAGGGGGGGGGGGCAGTTCATGCGTTAAACTGTAAAATGAATGCAATATATTATAATAAAGGGGCCGACCATGGATTTAAAGAAAAAAAAATTGTCTGCTTTTTTTCTTCTAGAAACGGCAACTTTCTTGTCAAATGGCTGAGCTGCAATAGCAGACCTATGCCATGGACAAAAATGAAGCCGTTTCTGGATATAAAAAAACATACCCAACTGTACGGCATATGTCTGCTGTTTGTTGTATTGAGTAGTTTACCCGCATACATTTTTTTTCTTTACCGCAAAGAAAAAATATCCAGGTTTTAACGTATCAAAATGTATACCAAAAGAACATTTTTGGGGAACTTTTTTTAAAATAGGCTGACAACCCAAAAATGTGTTGTGACAGTGATGCCCACATCTATTCCAATTTGCCTTCTTTTTCCACTTGGCTTTATACAGAATTGAATTTAATAGTGCAAATTGCACATCTTGGAGTTAACCTTCATTCCTGGGAGAATTGGTTATGAAATCTGATAAAACAATAATCTAGTGTTGTAATAGAGCACCCCGAGGTACATCTGTACAAGACAATACCTGCAATATGCTTGCCTACATAACTAATAACCTGGCTAGCCATCTTCTTGCCAATAGTTGCTTTGTTTGCCTCATCGCTGTATAAATAAACTCCGCTTTTGTCCGGTCATTGTACTCTGCTGTTTTACATGGTCTGCTATACTCCAGGTTCATCTACAGGCCATCTATTAAAAATGAATCCTTTTCAGCATGAAGCAACTGTTTCTATTGTAGAACTTTAGGACACTTGTAAAAAGTTTATAGAAACAGATGTCGGGAGTGATTCTGCTGTCTCTGTATGTTACATGGTGTGTAGCGCTTGTCTAACAGATTGCTACATCTTTGTGAGTCTGCTCAAATTTTATTTATTTTTTGTTTTCAGTGTTCAACACAGAATGAGCTTGCAAACTCTTCCATTCTGTTTCCGTCCCAGCTGTTAACCATTTTATTTTCATTTCTTGACGCTGGCCAGCGAGGCGCATTGGAATGGTACTTTTTAAGTACACACGTGATCTGTTACAAGACGTTTTACATTTTGGTGTGCAGTCAACATTACAACATAGACATAATGGACCACATTTACGAAGACTGGCGTATGTTACGCCAAGTCTAAAGGAGACCGTTGAAGTGACTTGCACCAAATTTAATTAAAGGTGTATGCCTCTTTATAAGTTTGGCACATTTTGAAGTCCGATAGTCAAAAGGTCAAATCTACGTCTGCTGCGAGCAGGTGCAGATTTGCTCCAAAATGAGCCATTTTCACCTACTTTTCTTAATGGGGCCTAAACTGCGTCTCCTTGACCTAAACTTTGCTCTTCCTTTTCCATATTTGGTGAGCGACATGACCAGGCATTTGCTGCAATTTTGTCGCACTTACAAAACGTGTGGTAAACTGTCAATGAGCGCTACCTGCTCTAAAAAGAGAAAAAACGCCCATCATGTTTAGCAGTCAGATAGATGTACGTCCCCAACAGCTTTGAGCCCAAACTTAATGCCCCCCTCCCCCACACACTTTTTTTTTTTTAATATGGTCTTGCGTCCTAAAAAAGCCTCCATGTGCACTGCATATAACATACTGCCCCGCTACCTCTGATCTGACTTGTGACGTGTCGAATTTTATCAATTGTTCTGACTAAAGGGTCTTTTACGTGGGGTGGTTGTCGTGCAAAATATCGTAAGATCGCTTAACATTTTGCCATCATTGCCTGTTCACCAGGAGTTATGACCTATTTTATATTTATGCTAATGACTTTCTTAAGACAACTGGGCGTGTTTTTACTTTGTGACCAAGTGGGCGTTGTAAAGAAGTGTATGACGCTGACCAATCAGCGTCATACAATTTTCTCCATTCATGTAATCAGCACATAGTGATCCTGCGTTGTTCACTATGTGCTGTCACTTACTCACACCATGTAAGCTGTCATTTACAGCGTGATCTCGCGAGATCACGATTGCTGTCATTAAGTCCCACACAAACGTTACCAAAGTGTCGGGACTGTGAATAGACATCCCGTCCTGGCTGGAGGTGATGTCTATTCACTCTCAAGACACTAAAGTAACGTTGATGTGTGAGTAAGTGACAGCACAGAAAGTCATTAGCATAAATCTAAAATAGGTCATAACTCCGTCAAAATTTATGGTTTTTCTAAATAAACACTGCTGTAATCTACATTACAGCATCGATCACATTATGTAGAAGATGGGGCACTTATAATGTGGTGACAGAGCCTCTTTAATTCAGATTTTTAATTACCAGCGTTATTGGACGCTTTTTGTTTGCGTTTCTTGGAGCGTTCTTTTGCCCGGTCGTTAAATGTAATGCAAAAAAAAAAGTTTTCAATGGGAGGTCAGAGGCAGAGACCGCTTTTCTGTGAGCAGCCAAATGTTGCCTGGGTAAAAAAAAACGCCTCTGCCTCCCATTGAAATCAATCGGGTGGTTCCTGCAGTCTCTCTGTTGTGTTGGAGATGTGGCGAGCATGTGGGCACAATTTTACACACCTTTCGGGAATGCTTGAAGTTGACTGACTTTTGGTAAGAAGTGTGGCGCATCTCCTCCAAATTTAAGGATTTTCCCCAGCCTTCTTCCTGCTCCATCTGTGTGATATTCCATTAACTACGTACAGGCGTTCGGTGGTTCGCCACTTGGTGAATGCAGCTAGAGCATGCATTCCTGCGCTGTGGAGACAATCTTGTCCTCTGTCGATTTGCTATGTGGTTCGGCAAAATTCAGGTGATTATGAGAATGGAGGATCTCACTGCATCCATGAGGGACCCATGCTAAATTCCTCAAAACCTGGTATCATTGGATTAGATTTCAATCTTCTGCGGAATTTAGGACCATTGTTGCCTCTTGACTTCCTCTGGTCTGGTGCTCTATGAACGTTCCCTAGCCTCTCCTTCTTCCCTCACCTTCCCTTCTTCTTCTGCTTCTCTCTACTTTCTTTTTGTCCTGTTTTTCTTACTGTGTCCTGTACATGTCTGCTGGTATCCGTGTGCACAGGGCTACTTTTCTAGTGATGTTCTCAGTGCTCAATGCTGTTTTTTTTGCTTCTGCTGTTGATGCTTTATGTTGGCCTGCGTGCCGATGTGTGTGCTTCCACATGTATGCACTTTATTATCTTTTGCTTGATATTGACAATGGAAAATAAAAGATTTTATAAAAAATAATTCAATGGGGGGGCAATTTGAGGTGTTTTGTTTTTTTTTGCGTCGATGCAGGCGCGGATTCCTCCTAAAAAATGGCGCCCAAAAAGTGTAAAGTGATCCTTAACCGCTTAATGACCAGCCTATTTTAAACCTTAATGACCAAGGTATTTTTTACGTTTTTCCATCGTTGCATTCCATGAGCTATAACTATTTTTGTGTCGACACAGCTGTATAAGGCCTTGTTTTTTGCGGGACAAGTTTTATTTTTTAATAGCATCATTTTGAGGTACATATTCTTTATTGATTAACTTTTATTAACTTTTTATGGGGGGGAATAGAAAAAACCCATATATTTCGGCCCTCTTTTTCGCGTCCTAAATCTACGCCGTTTACCGTGTGGTATAAATAACACTAACGGGTTGTTACGATTACAACAATACCATATTTGTATAAATTTTGTATGTTTTACTACTTTTAGACAGTAAAAACACTTTATTTTATTTTCTTTTTTTTTATTGTTCCGCCTATGCAGTTGTATGAGGGATTTTTTTTGTTTGCCGGAAGACTTGTAGTTTTTCTTGGTACCATTTTGGAGTAAATGCGACTTTTTTATCACTTTTTATCACATTTTTTTAAAGTCAGGATTCACAGAAAACCGCAATTTTTCCATAGTTTTTTATTTTGTTTTTTACGGTGTTCACCGTGCGGGTTAAATGTAATAGCTTTACAGTCGGGGGTTGTTACGGACGCGGCGATACCAGATATTCATAACTTTTTTACTTTTATTTTGTTTTTTTAATAGTAAATCAGTTTGTAAGGGGTAAAAGTGGGTTTTTCATTTTTTCGCCAAATTTTTTTTATTAACTTTATTAAACTTTTTTACCAATCCCACTATGGGACTTGAATATGCGATCATCGATCACTATTATAATACACTGCAATACTTTTGTATTGCTGTGTATTACTGCCTGTCCGTTTAAAACGGCCAGGCATCTGCTAGGACATGCCTCCGGCATGACCTAGCATGCATTCCCTACAGGCAGACCTGGGGGCCTTTATTTAGGCCCCCGGCTGCCATAGAAGACACAGACACTCGGCGATCTTATCGCCGGGTGCCAGTGGGATGAGAGGGAGCTCCCTCCCTCTCTCCAAAACAACTCCAATGCGGTGCACGCTATTGAGCACCGCATCGGAGGGGTATATCGATCTCACACGTTCGAGCAGGGATGCCCCCAGCCCTCAGCTACCAGAGGTAGCTGGGAGATTTGACAGCTCCCTGCTCTGTTTATTTATTCTGATGCAGCGCCGTAAAAAGGCTATTGCATCAGAATAAAGCCCATTAGTGGCCGCCGTGAAAAGGCGTATTGGCGGTCACTAACAGGTTAAAAGCAATTGGTTACGAAAAACATACTGTTTTTGTTGCATATAAATGCGTGTTTTTCAAACGTTCTCTACTCGCTATATTGTTTATCTGAGCTAGTTTTTACCCGTATAAAAGGACAATAAGTTTTCGCTGTCTGAGTACAAAGAATAACTGTCAATCACTACTGAGTAGGACTGCCCCCCGGACTCTTAAGCCAAGGGTGAACATGGATTTAAAATCAATAAAATACAAATTATACTGAAACTTTTCCCATAAAACGATATAACAATCTACTCAGCCCAGAGTTCGGGAAGATAAATCCGCTAATTGATTACCCAGCCAACAACGATCTTGGGTCTATGGCCACCTTTTAAAGGATGACCCTTGTTTTTGAGAACCTGATCAGAAGGAAGATCAGTATTTCCCCTAAAATGGCAGTTTTTTTTTTATAGATATCTAATGTTATGTAACCGGGTGCATACTTTATATTTCTCCTGTGCTTACTTTTAAACATTAAAGGGCATAAGTTCACTAGAAGAAATGTGTGATTGGGGGAGGGGAAGCTGTAGTGCCATTAGAGGGCAGCAGAGCCGTACACATAACTTTTCCTTCTGTTATTCTCTGCCAATGTCATGTGAGCTTGCTTTACAGTGTTTCCTGGATAGAATGAAAAAATGTGTGTTTTGTATTTTTTTAATATTTTTTTTAAAGCCTCTTAGCAGCTGCAGACTATCCGTTCTGTATAGTGCATAACATTCTGCTGGTACTAGTGCCAAGACCAACTCAGGGCACACTGATCAAGGGTAGCATAGTCTTAGAACCTAGAGTTTGCACATAAAGGGTTAAGAAAGATGTCTGTTTCTAGACAGTGCTGCTTTCCTTCTCCTTGCCTGATTCAGCCTGTCGCTCTCCTTCCTTCCACTCTGCATGATGTCATCTTGCCTGAAATACTATTACTAAGCTTTTATACCATTACATGAGAGAGAGAACCTCATTTATCCTTACAGCACTATGCGTGTGCCATTCTTACCTGCGGAGAAGGCTTTTATCTGGTTTTCTTTGCCAAGCTGTGGAATAAATGTTCTTCTGTTTCTGAAAGTAAATGTTGATTATTTAACGTTTTTGGGTCACTACCATGGCTATTTTATATTTCAGCATTTTTTCTCTTTCTGCCAGGCACTAAAATACAGGTTTGATTTGGAGAACTTCCTTTGGGGCGTGCGAGGATCTTCAGACTGCCAGCTCTCCAGTGGTATAGATTGTGATGTTTAGTAACGGTCTTCCACAGACTTCATTAGCAAACTTTATTACTATGCAGACTTCAGAAGTAGATCACAGGCTGGGGGCCCAAGCTTAAGCAAAGTATATACAGTATTAGTAAGTTATAGCAATATATCGCACTATTTTAGGCTCTTTTTACCACCAGCCTTATGTCAGTCGTTATCACTGATGCTATAACCGCTATGACGGACCTGTTGAGTGACAGACCATATAGACTTTAAATGAGTCATTCGGGTTTCCTTTTTATATTGCCACAGGAAAGGATATGGTAGAGGTCTACACTATGTCTTTAAAGGGGTTTTAAATTGATGACCAATCGCTCGGGGTACGACTCCTGGGATCCTCTCGGATCAGCTGTTTTGAAGGAGGTGCAGTGCTCGGACGAGCGCTGCGTCCCCTTCATTTCTACTTGCTCACTGTAAGTAGTCGACACAGTTGTAGCATCGAGCTACGAGCGCTGCTCCCCCTTCAAATGAGCTGATCGGCGGGGGTCCCACCGCAAGCGATCAGCTATTGATGGCCCATTCTGAGGATACGCCATCAATTTTTATGGACTGAAAAACCCCTTTACAAAATGGAAATCCTAAGGATGAACATGATGGTAGTGTGAACGAAGCCTTAGATACATCGTTCAGCTGTAACATTAAACTATTGACAGGTTAAGTGAATAAAATAGATTTTTTCATTACAGTGACGCCTGCCAGGGGGTAGAACATAATAGGCAACATGTGAGCAGTCAGTCCTTGGAGCTGATGAGTTGAAGTAGGAAAAATGGGAGTATGTGTAAGGATCTGAGCCAAATTGTTATAACTAGGGATGCACGATGCATCGAAACTTCGATACTGTTTTGATGCCATGCACACTCAAATGGTTCGATACCGTTTTTTTTATGTATTTCGATACCAAGCTGTGCTGCCGCACAGCTTAGCATTGTAACACATGAATGTATGAGAGCGGGGCTGCGGCCATTGCCCCGCTCCGGAGTCCTGACAAGTGCGTGCGGTCAGCATGATGTGATGCGACCAGCGCTGCACTAATGAGCGGCGGCACTGAAGACAACACGGCAGGCGCACTACAAAACACCCCTATGTTCTGTCTTCAGTGCCTGCGCTCATTAGTGCAGCATCGGCCGCATCACCTCATGCTGACCGCGCACGCACACTTGTTGTCAGGAGCAGGGGAATGGCTGTATTACACAGCTGCAGCCGTGCTCTAACGGCGGAGATCAGAGAAACCTCATCTCCGCCGCTATTCCCCTGAATGCTGCGATCAAAGCTGACCGCAGCACTCAAGGGGAAAACCAGAAGGGGGATGCCCCTTGGATCGCACCACAGGGAATGCATCCCTGTGACACGATTGAGGGACATAACATATATGGGCAGACAGCTCAGGGTCCATTGAAGGACCCCAGGACTGTTTTACCATATTTCCTGTTGTTACTGCATACTTAAATATGTCCTAACAACTGCCTCTGTACACAGGCTAATGTACTGGCATATAGATATATGCCAGTACATTAAAGTTTAAAAATAAAAAAGTTAAAAATAAAGAAATGTTACATTTAAAAAAAATACATATACACATTTTTTTTACAATAAACATTAAAATAAGTCTCAATACATAAAATATACACAAACCTGCACAACAATTATTTTTTCGCATCATTTATGATGCGTATGCTATAAAAAAAATTAAATAAGAACTGCTTTCTTTCACTTATTATTGTAAGGCACGAGGTGTGATGAATTTAACATCCATGTGCTTCACATTAATAGCAATTAACCCCATCATGTGCCTTGGTCATAATGGACAACAGTGCGTTAATGTTAAGGCACATGATGGGGTTAATTACTATTAATGTGAGGCACATTCAAAATTCATCACACGTCGTTCCTCACATTAGAAAATGGAAGAATTTTTTTTATTTATTAGTGTTGGCAAAATATCGTTTTGGAATCTAAGTCACAATACACAAATTATCGGTATCGAAGTCCAAACTTTGGTATCGTGACAACCCTAGTTATGACTAGACAACTCGGATAGTCCACCTCCAAACAGTAGCCCAAGGAAGGACAACCTGTGAACCAGCAACATGGTTATGGGCGCCCAAGGCTTGGGGATATGTGGGCTTGGAAAGCAAAGTATAGCCCATCTGGTCCAAACCCACAGAAGAAGTATCGACTTGGCCTTTCGAATTTCCCAGATCTCAATACTAGCGCACATCTGTGGGATGTGCCTGAAAAAACAGTTTGATCCATGGTGTCCCCACCTCCAAACTTATAGTATTTAAAGGGGTTATCCGGCATGTGAATTTTTTTTAGTATGGGGTTCAAATGAAATAAACCAGAAAATCAATACTTGCCTATACTTGCCCTCGGCAATCCAGCCCTAACGCTCTAGCGGCACCCCCTTGGTTGTTTACATGCACGTAGCTTGTAAACGCTGCAGCCAATCAGCGGGTAAGTATTGTTTTTTGTTTTTTTTATTATTTGCGTTCCTGGATAACCCCTTTAAGGATCTGCTGCTAATCTGTTTCTGCCAGAAACATAGGACACCTTCATAGGTCCTCTGGGGTTCATGGATCGACGAGTCAGTTGTGGTGGCACGAGGGGAACAACACCATATTAGGCAGTTGGTTTTAATGTTATGTCTGATGGGTATGCACTGACAAAGTTCTAGGGAGTCCCTTTAATAATGATGCACTCGGCAAAATATGTTGACATAGGGATGTTAGCTGGTTATTAACTGGCATTCTTATTCTGCTAAAACACATTTGTTCAGTTCACATTTTTAAGCAAGGGATCCTGTGCTCTGGGTATAGGTGTGTTTCTTGATGTTGTTTTTTTGTTTTTGTTCTTTATCAATTATCACTTTTCAATACTTTGCATAAGAAGCTAAGTAATGTTTCGGGACTGTGACTTTTGACAGTTGGCTTTCCTCTTTATATTTTATAACTCCTGTCATCTGTTTTATTAACGCGATTATATTTAGATTATTATGTGGTCCTAATCATTATTATAACCTCCTTTTGCTGTTCATCCACTTCATATAATGTGTTAAATAATGCTGTCCTCATCTTCTTTAGTCCCTCTCCTATAACCGCTGGGCTTCTTATTCCATGATTAAAATGGATATGTCACATTGATGCTGCCCTTTCTAAGAGCAGCTTCCAAAATTGACAGTCGCGCTGATTTCAGCGTGCTGTCACTTATTGGTTAATTTGTCGTAGTTAGAGAATTTAGTAGTTATACATGTGGCACGTTGCCAGCACCGTAATAGGGAGAAATGTGTCAATCAGCGGCTAGGGGGCGGGGGTTAGGTGGGGGCAGCATGAATATATGTAGATACTACGACTGAAGCTTGCCGTGCCCCGCATGTATAACTATGAAATTATTAGAAACGACAGCACATTAACTAAAAAGGGACAGCACACTGAAGTCAGCATGTCCGATCCGCTTAAAGGGGTTAGTACCATCACAGTGATCGAATATCACTCCGATATGCCATTACTCTGCAATTGGTGGGGATCCACCACCGGTCCTGAGAATAAAGGGTCTTCAGCAATGATTCGTCTTGGTCTGAATTTTACCTGCACAACGGTGCTCATGGCCATCCTTCTGTGCAGGGAACTCCAGTCAAGTAAATGGGACCGTGCTGCAGTTCTCTTTAGTGGGGGGTCCTGGCAATCAAATCCCCACCTATCACAAATTGTTAGTATAACCTAGCAATATGCCATCACTTTGTGTGGTGGGAATACCCCTTTGCTTGGGGGCAATTGAATCCTAATTTAAAGACCCTTTAGTGTATATATAAAAAAAAATCAAATCGCTCTTTGCTAGGCAATCGGTGCTTGATGTTCTAGTCCTGAAGCCTGCCACTTCTGAATTCCTATGTCCCATAAAAACACTTTCAACAATGTCCTGTTTGTGCACTGTCTTTTTTTATTTTTTATTTATTGTCATGGGGACATCAATACATGTCTATGTCCACATTCTCAACTGTCTGGAAAAGTTGCAGTTCTATTCCAGGCAGGAAGTGTTGACATGATGACACAGAAGTTTAACTTCAAGCGCAAATTGTTCAGCAAATAAAGCTATACTTTTTTTATCATATTTTTTCATGTGCCAAAACTGTTCTTTTATTAGGTTCTCTAATTGTGACAGTCTAGTGAAGGTACAGTAGATCATAAAAAATAATTTACAGCACTGAATTTACCACACTATTGCTTTAACTGTTTAAGGCTTCGTTCCCATCTGCGTCGGGCTTCCGTTCATGGGTTCTGTCAGACCGTCCCATCAGGGGAACCCATGAACGGAAACCATAGCTTTCCATTTGCATTACCATTGGTTTCAATGGTAATGCTTCTATTGCAAATGGTTTCTGTTTGTCTCTGTTCCGTAAAGTTTCTGTTTTCTTTTGGCGGAATCAATAGCGCGGTCGACTACGCTACTGATTCCGCCAACTAAACGGAAACCTTACGCAACGGAGACAAACGGAAACCATTTGCAATGGAAGCATTACCATTGAAACCAATGGTAATGCAAACGGAAAGCTATAGTTTGGTTTATGTTCATGGGTTCCCCTGACGGAAAGGTCTGACGGAACACATGAACAGACGCCCGACGCGGATGTCAACGAAGCTTAAGTGATTTGTGTTCTTCAACGTTTAAATAACCACTTGATAACAGTATAAAAGAAACTGTCACAAGGATAAACGCCTTACAATAATACAACTATAAAGGTGTAATTACACGTGCCACTGTTTTGTTTTGGCTGCTATTGTGTAAATAAACCATAAGAAACTTGCCCCCTACGACTAATGTTGGGTTTTAGGGTTAGACCAAACGTAGTGTCTGCTGTTCAGCCGTAAACCACACCAGCATGCGTTGCTACTGCTTATTGGAGAGGTTTTCCCTGATATTGGGACGTTTTTCTAATGCTTGTTTATGTCCACCTGGTTTTCTCAGACTAAATATTGCACTGACCAAAAAATGCATTGCGGTAAACCCACATGAAAGGCATGCTTTATGTTTTTTTTTTTTTGTTTTTTTTTCCAGGTTAGAAATGAAATGAAATGTCATTGCAGAGGCTGTGTTGTGTTTGCAGTGTCAAATTTGTGTAGAAATTGTCATCTTAGTATTGGTCACAATTCCAGTTTGAATTTATTTGTTTTAAAAAAAAAAATAAAATATAAATAAAAGATTGTGATAACGTTGTGATGCAGTATTTAGAATGCTACAATAGTTCATTGCTGGTGCTGAACAGAAGGCAGATCAGTATCTTGAAATTCTGCAGGCCACACTTGGCAATTCTTGTTTTCTTTCCGTACTTCACTCTGCTTGCCACATCTTGTAAACATTATTGATCTGAGATCTTCCCTGTGTCTAGACTTTTCTCTTGATGCTATGTGACTTTAAATCTCACTGGATATGATGTCCCTGTAGAATTTCTATGCCAGCAGTCGGTCGTAGCATCTTTGCCATAGCAAAATGTCCATATGTTTCATCATCTCAAAAAAACATTTACAAACAGAAAATATTTTCAGTTTCTTTACTGTGAAATACAAAGTTTATTTGGATCTGTAAGACTAGTGTGAATTTTCGCCTAGAGTGCTGATCAGGCATGTGTTCTGACTTTATAAGTCCAGTAGTTATTTTTAACGGGAAGTACATTTTTGCACAAACTCCTGGGGTTACTCGGTGGCAAACAAAAGTATGACATGAACTGCATCAAAAAACACTTGTAGAGTTTTTGTTTTTATGTTCCATCAGTGGTTTTTTACGTTTTCAAAATCTTACAACGTAGCTGCACAGAAGGTCAGAACAAGTATAACACAAAAGACCATATCATCGCTACATGGGAAGTAGTCCGACCTATAAACACAGCACGAGCTTCTAATGAAAGCATTGCATGTCAATATTCAAATCCAAATTTACATACCCGCTCTCTACTGAACAGAATATTCCAACCTTCAATCCCCCATATTGGGTACGTTGAAAACATTTAATGGACAAACGTAGAAGGAACAATTGATAGGGTGGAGGAAAAGGGGGGAAATGGTATTGGCTTTGAAGTGAGAGAAATAATTTTTATTTATAAGTGCTTAGACACTCTAGACGGTCGCACCAAGTCGCAGGAGTGTATGTTTTCATGATTTTCTATGGAGGATAATGTGGCTGCATTTGCGTTGCTGGGTATGAATATTTGTAGCTGATGCTATATCTGTCCAATATCTGTTCTCTGCGTTTCCTTTTGTATTTTTCAAAAAACATAATTGGATCCCGCTGTAGATTTAGAATTTTTCTCTTGCTAAGAAAATCAGGAGTGCTTTCTGGTTTAAACAACCATTTAATGTATTCATACATAGATTTTTTTTTCCTGATATTTTAATCAATATTTTTACCTGTGAAGTTATTTTGGTGCGTAATTGAAGCCTGTAACGGCTCCTGGACGCCTTGAAATCAGTCTCATGTATATTCTTATGCATGAGACGAGTCTCAGCTGCCAGTGACTTCCTCCTGCTCATAGGTAAAATGAGTACATAAGAGGTTCCAAGTGACGTCAGTCAGGCGCCGACACATTGAGCCAATAAGGCTTCATGGGTGAAATTCATCAGCCTTTCTCTCCCTCTTTTGTGGTGTAGAAAAGTAACAAAAGGGCCCACAAGTCTCAATTTGCATCTTTTTTCCTTTTTGCATCGCTTTTGCCACTTTTGTGGAAAGAGGGCAGAACTTTGCAAAAGGGAGCGGGGCCGGCTTCTAGCTTGCATAGATTTCCCTATGTGAATCGTAGCAAAGTAGAGGCATCCCAACGCCCCATCGAATAATTAAATACATTTACAAAAAAAGAAAAAAAGTATGTTCACCTCACCGCTCCTCTTCTTCTCCATTTCCGGGTCCACTTAACATGAGGCGGCTCATACAACGTTCTGACACCAGGCAGTGTCAGAACGTTGTATACGACGCATCACTGATGGCGTATGAAACGGCAGTCCTAATAAATTTCCCCTTATGTGTGCACCTATGTGCCGTTCGACAGTCCCGTGTTGTTGACACCTGGAACTTAAGGACAGAGGGCTTCAGATGGAAGGCTAATCCTTCACAGACACGGTGGAAGGGAGACAAGTCTCTGCTGTGGCAGCACCCAGGCCAGAGTCCTCACTGGAGGTAGAGCTGGATGTAAGAAGATCGCCAGTTCAAGACGGCTGTTGTCCTTTTCCTGCACCATCAATGCCTGCCCTTCCATCGCTGAATCCTCGTTAATCACCCTCTCCCCAGCCCCTGTGTTTGTGGCTGTGTGTATTACTCAACCGTGTGATACTTCAAGGTCATTTGCCCGTCCTCCATGTCTGCTGCTGACCCCATCACCTCCCTATCTTTTTCTCCACCTCACCTATTTGCTTATTTCTGTTTATCTGGGTTCACAAGATGCAGTGAAAATGTGGTGTTTTGTTTTTTGCCATAAACCGGGCAGTACCGCTCCATTTTGCTGTGATTTTTGCCATTTTGCATCACCGTTCCCTGTGAATTCAGTCCGACTGGAATGGGATCTTTGTAAATCCTATCTCTCACTGTTGCACTTTAATTTGTAATGGACATAAAGAAGAATAAATAAAAAATCATCATGACCTCAAGACAATAATTTGATTTGGACTGCACACTTTAGTGCTTTTGGGAGGCATTGTGTAGTAATGCTTATACTAAGCGTGCTATACTTCTTCCCCCTGAACCACAGATTTGTGCAGTCCTAATAAAATAGATGTCTGGGGGCTTCAGGCGGGATTTGTGCAGTTTAAATAAGATTAATGTTTGGGGTCGACAGACTGGGCACACACCTTATTTGACAAATTCCACAATTCTAGTTCGACAGTTTCAACCACTTCTGCTTTGACTCAGTCTTCGGCTAAACTCGCTATTTATGCATGAAAGCATCGGTATAAGTTATACTAAGGTTTACCTGCATAAATAGTGAGTTTTTAATACCAGGTATCCATACGTATTATTACACACCTCTAAAATGCTTAGAGGCCTATTTTTTACTCTGCTGTATGTAGTGCGACCTCTGCCGTATGTAGTGCGACCTCTGCCTGCTCCCCTATTAAGGTAACCACCGCAATACACTGAAGCCTAATCACAGGTTCTTGCCAAGCAACAGCTTAAACCTTAGTAACTGTCTAGAAAATAATTCAAGGAAGGAAACACTATTCAATATATGAGGCATGCAAGGATTATATATTTTAAAAAAAAAATAAAGTTATGCCTAATGGTTGGTGTAGGATTTTCAGTACTCAAAGCCTATTGGAATGTATTTGTCATTTATAATGCAAGTTTTAATTTCAAAGACCTGGACCAGTTCTCATGAACTGTGGGAGGTCCGGGTGTTGCATTTGTAATATGGGTGCAAAAAAGCACCCGTATTATGCTCATCTGCGGGCGGCCTAAGGTCACTTTCACACGGCAGTATTTTGGTCAGTATTTTGCATCAGAATTTGTAAGCCACTTGGAGTGGAACCTACACATTAAAAAGATTTGCACCTCTTCCTTGTTTTGAGAAATCACATTAAAGAAAAAAAGCACACAATGGCGCTACTTAGGGCATCATCTCACGACAAATAGAGGCAGGAAAGTGAGAGGTGTACACTCGCCCGGCGGTGTCGTGCTGGGGGACACGACAACCTGGTAGTCAAAAAGATGTGTATATATAGTCCAAGTGCTGGTTCGGGAGACTGCTAGCCATGGGTCTTTCTGGGTGAATAGCTTGTCCTAGATAGGGTATAAGCAATATCGAATGCTGAGATGCAGTAGGGTATTCTGAGTGCAAGACGGCAAAAAATGACCCTTAAAGAGGCTCTGTCACCACCTTATAAGTGGCCGATCTCCTATATAAGGAGATGGGTGCTATAATGTAGGTGACAGTAATGCTTTTTATTTAATAAAACGATCTGTTTTCACCACTTTATTTTAGCGATTTTAGATTTATGCTAATGAGTTGCTTAATGCCCAACTGGGCATATTTTTACTTTAGACCAAGTGGGCGTTGTACAAAGGAGTGTAGGACGCTGACCAATCAGCGTCCTGCACTCCTCTCCATTCATTTACTCAGCGCATAGGGATCCTGCTAGATCCTTATGTGCTGTCTTATACTTACACATTAACAATACTGAAGTGTTTAGACAGTGAATAGACATTCCACGGGATGTCTATTCACAATCTCTGCACTTCGTTACTCTGTCTGTGGTAGTTACAGCAGAGGAAGCGTGATCTCGCGAGATCTCGCTGTAAATGACAGGTTACAACGAGATCACGCTTCCTCTGCTGTAACTGCTGTAACTACCATAGAAACAGTAACGAAGTGCAGAGATTGTGAATAAACATTCCGTGGAATGTCTATTCACTGTCTAAACACTTCAGTATCATTAATGTGTAAGTATAAGACCGCACATAAGGATCTAGCAGGATCCCTATGCGCTGAGTAAATGAATGGAGAGGAGTGCAGGTCTGATTGGTCAGCGTCATACACTCCTCTGTACAACGCCCACTTGGGCTAAAGTAAAAACATGCCCACTTAGGCGTTAAGCAGCTCATTAGCATAAATCTAAAATTGCTAATAAAGTGGTAAAAGTCGTTTTTTTTTTAAATAAAAAGCATTACTGTCACCTACATTATAGTGCCCATCTCCTTATATAGGAGATAGGCCACTTATAATGTGGTGACAGAGGCTCTTTAATGAAGGCGCTGTTCCCATTTGCGGTATGTAAAGACATGGCTGATATTTTCCACCACAATTTTGGCTGCGTTTTGTAGCTGAATACACCCTTTGTATTGCAAAGGGGACAGGATATGCGATAAATGTCAGATGCGGGTCCCATCTCTGGGACCCACATCTATCTCTAGAACGGGGCCCGCTTTCAATGGGAGAAAAGGCTGCAATACCTGTGAATCACCGCTAAATGCGTGTCGACAATTCACAGTGAGCAAGAAGAAATGAAGGGGAAGCAGCGCTGTGGCCCCTTCAAAACAGCTGATCGGCGGGGTCCCGAAAATCGGACCCCTGACCCGTCAGCTATTGATTGCCTATCCTGAGGATAGGCGATCATTTTTTAGTGTCTGGAAAACACTTTTAAGAACTCAAGTCAGACTTGGGGTATGGACACCTATTGCTTCCGAACACTGAGCCGACATGGCACATTTAAGGGGTTGGCCCACGAAAAACATTTATTCAAAGGACGGGTGATAAATGTAAGGTCGATGGAGGTCCCATTGCTGGAACTGCTACCAATCACGAGAATGAGGGTCCGTGTCCACAGTTTGAATGGAACAATAGTTATTTGTGCATATTACTTCTCTATTCAATTTCTATGGGACTGATGGAGAGCGTAGAGTACGGCACTTGGTGTTTGGCCACTATGTATGACCTTGCTCTTAAGATGTCTGCTAGTCAAACATAGCAGTTTCATTATATGCCCTGTAATACATACCCTGTGGTTTTTGTTGTAATCAGTGGGAGTCCACTTTGGGTTAAAAAAAAATTTTTTAGAAGTCTAGTAAAATTGTCTGACATCATTGTTGGAGCTGCAATGGCACCCATCTATCCCTAAAGAAGTGATATAACCAAAAGCGGCTACCGGAAAAATTGGCGACAACTTGACAGAAGACGACAGTTGATTTGAATTGGTTCAAAAAAGCAAATGGACTACAACTTGTAAACACTGCCTAAAGGTAGAGTATCAATTTAATGAAGGAATGGCCTTTACTTAGGATTTCTTATGATTGCATAGTCTTATTTTAATGTTGATTTATTAGCTGGTACAATACAACTCCTGGAAACATACCAGCCACATGAATTCTAACGAAGTTCTACAGGTTTGTTTTTTTTACACTAAAAGGGTTAATTTTAACAAGTTTGCCAGCCAGTAATGAATAAGCTGTTAATTTTCAACAGCTGCTTTAGCTTATGCCCCCCCTTTCCTGAATAGTTGCTTCGGCTGAGAAACTTGCAGAACTGTTTTGTGATTAACATGACAGTAATTGGCAATATATCTTTGGCACTTGGGGCCAAAAAACTATGATCAAGGGTGCCTTTATTATCTAGTTATTTTTAATAATTTTGTGCAATCTGACACTTGTTTCCTTTTAAAAATATTAGGTTCTAATGTTAAGATGCTTCATTTTCATATCCGTGATATTTTTGCTTAGTTTTGGGGGAGACATGAATAAAGTGTACCGCCTAAAGCAGCGTTAATGTAAATGTGAAAATAAACCTATAATCCCTACACTAGAGTACATGCTTCTCTACACAGGTTGTGTTTATATAGGTACAACTTTATGGAGCGTGGTAGGGTCAGACCGACATGAGGTTCCAAAAGCCACTGCCCAGCTGTCACTGGATTCCAAGTTCTGGTTCCTAAGGATAATATATAGAATAAAGCTGCGCTGAGGGCACTGCTGCTGGCACCAACGAACAAGCTTTAATACTGGTAGTATAAGCTTGTTCTTAAAGAGGTTGTCACCCGACCAGAATGGCCCTCTATAAACCAGAACATAGAGCCGTTCTATGAGAGCCATCTCAATGGCTGCCATGTAATACAACATTTCCCCTGTAGTGGCCGTATCAAATGTCTGCGGTTTCCCCTAGCAAATACGACTATTTACTGTGGGTATTTGAAGCGGATGTTGCGGTGGCTCCCATTTGAAAAGTGGTTGTCTCTAGTGGAACAACCCCTTTAATTTATCCCTACATTAAAGAGTGTATCTCTTTGGGGACCAGCAGGTTTCTTGAGGGCAAATGAACAGTTTAGACGGAGTGTCCTTCTTGGCATATATTTGACACACACGGATACTAATACTTTGATCCTGTACAGCATGGCATACCTAGAAACCTTTATTTCTTTGTTTTATGTAGGCTTCAACTGTATGTCCCAAATGTAATGTTGTTGGGACTTAAGTAATAATGATAAAAAAAACTGTGGGTGCTTACTGGTGACAAAAATACATATGGGTGAAAAATCTGTGCGGTCTCTTGAAATTTCCAGGCATGAGGCAAGAAGATATGTTTTGTTTGTTTGAAGAAAGTCCAGAAATTTGTCTTTAGGTAATTTTTTTTTTCGTTTTTTGTCACCATGGTCCCTTTTGTACTTTTTTTTTTTTTTTGTAACCAGATGATAAGCACAACCTAATAAGAGAATCTGTCCGTCAACTTCCCACAAGACTTCCTAACCATCCTAACAATTCTCCTAAACAATTTTTTGATAATATTATTGGTCAAGGCCGTCAAGCTATTATTGTTGCATAAACCTTAGCGGTTGTCCACCTAGTTATTTTGTAGAAAATTGTTAATAGCACAGGCCAAGATATCATGGCTTTACTACTGCCTAGCTGTATTTCCCATTCTTCGCCATCTGCACAGCGCCAACCAACTTTGAGTTGAAGAGCTGAGGGGTGTCTGACAGTCTGGTTACTAAAGATACTGTCTCTAACTCCAGTCTTTTCAATAGGGCTGTCCCTAGTAAAATATCTGAGGGGGAAGACCTGAGTGATCAGAGACAAACAGAACTGCTATTAAACTGTAGGCCCAGAAATGAGTGTGGCAGGGCAACCATATCTTTCTCTATCTCTAAGGCCAGTTTCACCCGAGCGTAATACGGACGCATTTCTGCGGTTGTGTTATTGCCCCAAAACTAGGCCTGACCGCCAGCGGATTTGTGACTGTAATATGGGCCCAGAAATGTGCCCGTATTACATTTGTGTGAAATGGACCTTACTGTCGTATCGGCCATGTTTATGTGTAAGATTTATGTGGAGAAATGAAAAACATTTATTAGCATTCATTGATTTAGGCCTCATGCACACGACCGTGCTCGTAATTACGACTCGTAATTACGAGCAAGGCCGGCCGCTTTTCCGAGCCGTGCTCCCATTATAAAGTATAGCAGCACGGCCCGTAAAATAAAAAAATAGAACATGTTCTATTTTTTTAATGGCACGGGCACCTTCCCGTGAGAAACCGGGAAGGTACCCGTGGCTAACAGAAGTCTATGGGCCCGTTATTGCGGGACGTAATTACGACCCGCAATAACGGGTGTTTTTACAGTCGTTTGCTTGAGGCCTTAGCCAAACTTGTGTACCTAAAATTTTATAGCACGAATTTTTATAAAAGATTTTGTCCATAATGTTTTATTTTCCTGTTGTATTCTGACCGAATAAAAAAACTGTCCGAAATCCATGGCATAGGGAGGTACAGTATGACCCCAGTATAGGTGCTGGTTTATGGCTCCTTAAAACTCTGAACTTGCACAGATTAGTGACATTCGGTACAACTTTTGGTAGGTTTAGTTTTTGTTCTTACCTTTCAATATTTGCTACAGTAATATTCAAGGGTATATACAGGTTATTCTTAGAGCCATAATACAATATTTAGATTGATGTAGTCATGTGTTTGAGTTAATGTGCCTAGTATGCTTTACCACATGATGAAAGACGTAAAAATGAAACATCCCAAAAATGGGTTTAAATTCGTGATAGAGGCATTTCGGAGCTATCTTTGCGTCTTCCTCAATAGCTACTGAGGAAGAAGCAAAGATCGCTCCAAAACGCATCTAGCATGATTTTTGTTACATTGACCACCCTATATATATTTTTTTCTATTATAGCTTTTATTGTGTACCATGTATAGTGTCATCCTCTTGGGTTGCAAAGGTGATGTATTTCAAAGAAGCACTACCGGGGTTTTTTTCCCGCCCCCCCTCCCCCTGTTAACAAATGTAACGTAGTGTAACGTGGACATGTGTATTGACTTACCTGGTGCTGGGTTTCACGGACTGCCGTGGGGGGGGGGTCACGTGCTCTTCATTCTGACTTCCTGTATCCTACTGCATCTGCTGTAGGGACCAGTAGTCCGTCTCTCAGTGCAAGTATTTGTCTCGATGTGAGTCTCATAGACTTGCATTGAGAGACTGACTTCTGCTTTTACAGTAGTTGTTGTGAGATTTGGGTTGTCAGAGTACGATCATGTCACCCCCATGGTTGCCTGGAAGGGGGCGGTGGTCCGTTAAATAAAGCACCAGGAAAGTCCATACACGTCTGCATTATACTACATAACATTTGCAAATGGGGAAGGATGGGTGGGGTGGAAGAGAAAAAACCCTAAAGTGCTTCTTTAACCTGTGTAGTACAATATTATATAACATCTATGTTTATTACATTTTGTATTAAATAAGGATATTATCCATTTGATATAAGCTGCCTGTAGAGCCTTTTTTTGTTTTGTATATTTAGAATATCAGGGATTTTTAACCTCCAAAGGCCAGAATGAAAATACATATGCCACATCCTGTGCACTGGGGTTCTTGAAATGTTTTGCACACAGTAGGATACAGAAATGTAAGCTTTCTTTACTAATTATTATCTTGGTAATGCAGCCCCTGATCGTTTGAGCCTGGAACTTTTCTAGAGGTTTTTGATCATTTTCAGTCTACAGACAGTCGAAGGAGTTAATATATCTGCTCAGGAACTTGCCTCCAGATAATGCTGTCTCATAGAGAAAGATGCTTTAAAATGACTTGACTTGATCCTTAGAGGGATGGTTGGTTTTTATCGCTGGTGTGCAGTAGATTGGTGACAGCAGTGTTCTTTTTCAGCATTTTGATCAGGCTAAGAACTTGTGATCTGTGGTAATACTGTGCATCAGCTGAAATGCAGCGGTTATAATCCTTATCTCTGTGCTGCGAGAGAGATATGGCATTAAATTTGGATTCTTTAAACCAATTTGACTGCTTTGCGCCGTACGCCGTAATTGTTAACTGCAGTTCAGATGGGCAGCAGTAATCTACTGCAGTATTCTGGTTTATGGGATTTGGAAAGCACCTTAAATACGTATGTCTGCAGTGTGCACAAATATTTTTTTACTAGTCAAAACATTAGGGCAAATTTGTCAATATATTTACACCAGTTTTCTGGTGTAAAATGTGGCATTTCAGCAGACTTTCGTTTTTATAAACATCCCTACGCAACTTTTTTGGACACTTACGAATGTCGGTAAAGTGGGCAGGGCTTCAGAGTTGTACCGAGCTAGTAAAGTGTCAGAGAACACCACCAGGATCAACCTGGTGTTTTTAGACCATGGTATATCTTTCAACAGTGTGTCGCACATTGAACTTGTTGGGTGGGACTGGCGCATCGTTCAGAGGGTGCACCGGTATTGATAAATCTTAGCCATTTTAATAACCATGAATAAGGCCCTGTTCACACGACAGGGATTCCCGGCCGTCACACGCCTGAAGTAGGAACAATAGACCTCAAATGGGGCTATTCACACTGCCGGTTTTTTTATGCCCCGGTAAACCGGGCCGTCAAAAAATGGGAGATGCTCTATTTTCAGCCATTCACCCGGCTCCCATAGAAGTCTATGGGGCCGTGTAAAGAACAGCTGTCACTCGCCGAGCTTTCTGCCGCTCGTTCGCTCTCTTCTCCTCGCAGTGCGAAGTGCATGTGAGGAGGTGGAGGGTTTTCTTTGCTCCCTGCGGGAGCGGAATCCCCGATTCCCGGCCACATCATTGCCGAAGCTGTGGCCGGGGATTCCGCTGTAGGAGAAGTCCCTGACTTCACTGTCTATATATGGACAGTGACGGCAGGGACTTCTCTTGACCAAATCCCCTACTCCTGAAATGGAATCCCAGTCGCTGTGACCATATATGGACACAGTGACGTCAGGGACTAATGAAGCGGAGTCCCCAGCACTGTGGCCGGTGTTTCCGCTCCAGGAAAAGTCCCTGACTTCACTGTCCATATATGGACACTGAAGTCAGGGACTTCTCCTGGAACGGCCCCCTACAGTGGCACTATCTACAGGAAGGTAGGGGGTGCCATCTATGTGGGGTGCTATGTAAAATGTTGCTGTGTAGAGCTACCTACAGGCAGGCTGTGTGGCATTACCTACAGGTAGGCTGTGTGGCATTACCTACAGGCAGGCTGTGTGTGGCATTACCTACAGGCAGGCTGTGTGTGGCATTACCTACAGGCAGGCTGTGTGTGGCATTGCCTACAGGCAGGCTGTGTGTGGCATTGCCTACAGGCAGGCTGTGTGTGGCATTGCCTACAGGCAGGCTGTGTGTGGCATTGCCTACAGGCAGGCTGTGTGTGGCATTGCCTACAGGCAGGCTGTGTGTGGCAAAAAAATTACTAATGGAATTTATCCGTTTTTAAAACAGACAGGAAAAAAAGGGATGCAAAACGGGTCAAGATCGGCCGTTAAAAACAGAAACCCGGCCCGAAACGGATGCAAAACGGCCGAGAAAAACAGACCAAAACGGACGTTTTTATCGGCCGTCACTCGGACCCTGTCGTGTGAATAGAGCCTTATCCCTTATTCACACGACAGGGTTTCCCGGCCGGGTGACGGCCGTTCATAAAATGGCTGTCATACGGCTGCAGTAGGAACAATAGACCCCTAATGGGGCTATTCACACGACCCATTTTTTTGACGGCCCGGGAAACCTGGCCGTCAAAAAATGGGACATGCCCTATTTCGGCCCGTTTACCCGGCCGCCCGGCTCCCATAGAAGTCTATGGGGCCGGGTAATACACGGCCATCACCGGAATGTGTCCTGAGTGACGGCCGTGTCTTCCGTCGCTCGCGCTCCCTCACCTCCTCCCCCTCACAGTGCAGAGTGCATGTGAAGAGGAGGAGGATCTTTTTTTGCTCCCTGTAGGAGTCTGAATCCCCAATCCCCGGCGGGGATTGGGGATTCCGCTACAGGATAAGTGAGTGATTACACTGTCCATATATGGACACAGCGACGCCACTCACTTCTGAAGCAGAATCCCCGATCCTGTGGCCGGGGATTCTGCTCCAGAAGAAGTGAATGACCACACTGTCCATATATGGACAAAGTGACGTCACTCTTACATTACCTGCAGGGGGCTGGGTGGCATTACCTGCAGGGGGCTAGGTGGCATTACCTGCAGGGGGCTGGGTGGCATTACCTGCAGGGGGCTGGGTGGCATTACCTTCCAGGAGGGCTGTGGCATTATCTACAGAGGGCTGTGTGTGGCAACAAAAAAAATTAAATTCATCCGATTTTAAAACGGACAGGGAAAAAAACGGATCATAATTGGCCGTTAAAAACGGCAACACGGAACGGATGCAAAACAGATGCAAAATGGCCAGGAAAAACGGCCCAAAATGGATGATTTTATCGGCTGACACTCGGACCCTGTCGTTTGAATAGGGCCTGTTCACATCACCGTTCGCTTTCCGTTCCGGGGTTCCGTCGGAGCTTTCCGTCGGGTGAACACCGCAACGGAAAGTGAAAGTGAAACCACAGCTTCTGTTTCAGTCACCATTGATATCAGTCGACTCCGCTATTGATTCCGTCAGAAAACCGGAAACCTTCCGGAATGGTAACGAACGGAAACCATTAGCGATGTTTCCGTCACCATTGATATCAATGGTGACTGAAATGGAAGCTGTGGTTTCACTTTCACTTTCCCTTGCGGGGTTCACACGACGGAAACCGACGGAACCCCGTGACAGAAAGCGAACGGTGATGTGAACAGGCCCTTATTTGGCTTTGCAGGTTCCATTTCCACTGTGGTCTAAATAAACGCTGTAAATACTGCAATAGTTCCTCAGTTTGGATACAGGTTGTGTCAGAGAACAGACGGCTTCCATATGGTCACACTGTATAAATAATCTGTTCACTTCAAGAACATGTAAAATGTGTAAGCCTAATGACAAGATGGAACATTTCTTTTTTAAGGCTAAATTTTATTTTCCTGATTCTGAATCTGATGAAGAAATCCGTATAAGATTGAGTTTAGCTGTTGCTAGCTCATATTTGATGAGTGATAATGTACAGCGTGCGTTTTTTGCCTCGGGCTGCACGGCATTTACCGCGGCACACATCTACGAGCAGCTTTCGAATGACAGTGATATTAGAAGTATTAATAAAATTGCTTTATGCTAGACCATTGGTATTACTGTATATTAGTTGAAGGTATATAACAGATACTTCAAAGGATGAAAGCGCTCTGTTCTTTGTATATGGGATCATTTGTTCTGCAGACGATTGTTGGAAGCCCGTGCTTCTGTGTGATATTTTCTTGGCGTCTCAACTTATTTATTATTGTAATACAAATATGTCAATAAACATGGCATTGGGTGAAAAGTGTTTAATAAAATATAATAAAGTAGAAAATACATTGGGTTATTGTAACCACAATATTTCTGTGATTTCTTCCGCCTTGTCTTTCGACAGTGCGTGTAGAGTCCAGAACCTAGCTGGCAGCCCTGAGCTGACAGTGAAGCTTACACATGTGAAAGGAGACATGCAGGGCTTCTTGACAAGGCAGCGTATCTGTGGTCTGTTCGCCGCCCTCGGATCAGTTTGCTGTCTAATCATGTCTACTAAGTGAGGCACAAACGCCAAGCAGAATGGAATAGGCGTGTGTACTCTCTGCTCTCCACCGAACATCTGCTCTGGTGACAGGCAAACAAAGGTCATTCTTGCTAGTGTACCTGTGTAGGGTTTGCAGGCAGCAGGTGCAGGGCCATTCCAGTCCTTTTGTCGGACACCTGTCGCACATCAGGTAAGTATAAGCAGCTGCTGCTAGGAGAATAGCATTACCATGTCTTGTATTTAAGTCTGGCATACTTCCAAGTACATGGTCTTTTATGCAAGTTCACTTTCAATAGCTGATTATGACGAAGGATTGACACAGATAATCCACATTAACCGCCATTGGGAACAGGCATTAGGACTGCTGCTCAGACTTCTGAGTAGAAGGGGTAAGATAATAGTCTTCCTTTCAAGTATTGCACAGGAGTGCAACTTAAAACCAAGCATAGTCAAGGCCGAATCCCAATGCTCTTTGTGAAGAACAGAATAAAGAGCTGTCCCCATATATTATGTGATTTTAGAAGACGAGCGGATTAAATGTTTTCTCAACTTTTCTTTTTTGATATTCTGATACCCCTGAGCTATTTTTCTAAGGCGTGTGGCAGATGCTTTCTGTTTGAAGACATGACAGATTGCATGATGCGTTGGTGCCTGTATACAGTGTTTTCAATACGATCATGTCACGCACTAGACACAACTGAGGCTTGACAGATTTACTTCGCTTTAAAGGAGTGCCAAACCTTAAATAAAAGTTGTCACATAAAAAAAAGTTACTAATGCGATTCTTGGTAGTGTGACAGAGCTAGATGTTAGACACTTGCTGTCTATCAAATCATATTTTATGGCACCCTGGACACTAGTGGAAATGAATCCACATAAAATAAGTTCTGGTGGCGATCTGTGGGAATTATGTCTTACTGATATCGCTGGAAGCATACAGTTTCTGGTTGCTATGTTTGAATGACTCCTGAATTCTGGTGTTTAGGTATAATTAATGAGACGTTGCTTATTGCTTCATCTTGCACTGAAAATCTTGCACGCAAAGTATTTATTTTCCTCGTATCGTATCAGAAACTTATAAAGTATAAGTTTTGTAAGGTAATTTTTATTATCTATTAATCTTTTAAGTTGGACTGCATTTGATGACCCGTATGGCTTATACAGAGTTTCCCCTTAAAAAGAACCTTTTACCTCCCCATACATGTGCAACTGAGTGCAGCATGTAATGGGGAGGGCTGCACAATTCCTGGGGCACTTGAAAAAAAATGTCGACCTTCCTCCGTTATTTAGATATCGGTGCGGTTATATTTGGCTCTGATATTTAAATAACCCCCTGAACGGTCAACAGGGCGTGTACTGGCAAGGGGGCGTGTTACTATGGCTGTGACACTGTCCAATCAGATATGGACAGTGTTACAGCAAGAGCGAGGATAGAGCAGAGAGTGTGCGCGAGTGCGCGCACAGAAGCTCTCACTCTTTAGCTTTAAAGATCAGTCTTCTGCCGAACTGGCAAGGGGGCGTGTCACTGCTACGGACAGTGTAAGAGCTGTGGAGAGTAGAGCGCGCGTGCGCGCTCATCTCCAGCTCTTGCGAGAGATCAGTCTTGTACATTGTCTGCTGAACTGGCAAGGGGGTGTGTCTCTGCTACAGAAAGTGCAAGCGCTCCCCAGCTCTTACACTGTCCGTAGCAGTGACACTGCCAGTTTGGCAGACAAAGTACAAGACTGATCTCTCACAGGAGGTGTACACTGTCCATAGCAGTGACACGCCCCCTTGCCAGTTCAGCAGAAGACTGATCTTGAAAGCTGAAGTGAGAGCGTGTGCACGCACGCGCGCACACACTCTCCTCGCTCTTGCTGTAACACTGTCAATATCTGATTGGACAGTGTCACAGCCATAGTAACACGCCCCCTTGCCAGTATACGCCCCGTTGACCGTTCAGGGGGTTATTTAAATATGGGGCGCCAAATATAACGGCACCGATATCTAAATAATGGAGGGAGGTAGAAAAAAATGTAAAGTGCCCCAGGGTTTGTTCAGCCCTCCCCATTACATTCTGCACTCAGCTGCACATGTATGGGGAGGTGAAAGGTTCTCTGTAAAGCTTCTTATAAGGAGGGATACCGCCTACGAGAAAGGGGCTTGTACTAGCTCCAAAAAGGAAAACGGGTGCTGTATAAATATTAAATACCTCCTACTAAATGACAGCAACACTCCCAAAATAATTATAAATTCAATTAAAACTTTGTTACAAATAAATAGATAAAAATACATGAAAATGTAAACATAACCAAAATTAAAGATTAACCCCAACGTCTATAATCAATTAGATATAGTACATCTAGTACCCCTTGGTTTGCATGTTCCACTCCTCCTGTATCCTCCTGCATTTAATTGGCTTATTACATGTACTTTATAGTTTAACTCTTAGTCTACTTATGTGGCTTACATTGATTGTAGTAATTGAATTTTCTATATGTACTATATCTGATTGATTTTAGACCTTGGTGTTAATCCTTCATATTGGGTGTGTTTCGTTTTTTGTATTTTTATCTATTTGTATTTAACGATAACGTTTTAATGTCACTTTAGACCGTCATTATATTGTCAACCATTACAACATCCCTACTCATAAGTAATCTTCACAGATGATAAACAAGACCTTAGTTTTTTCCAGTTTAGATGGGGTTTTTTTTCCCTTTTGAAGAAAATAAGTAATACTGGTTAAAAAGTGTGTGTTTGTTATGTTGCTTATTTGTAGTATGCCAAAGGATATGTGCACCTGCGCAATTATTTATTTTTTTTTCATTGGTTTCCTAAGTGCAAAATTAGCACACACCCCATATACCATATTTAACGGACTATAGGACGCACTGGACCATAAGACACACCCATAAATTGTAGCATAAGAGAGGAGAAAAAAAAAATAAGGTTTTCCCTTTAAGTGTACATTCCCTGGGTAATATTGAGACAATAGGGTACCACAGTGCCCCATAACAATGTCAGGCACAGAAATACAAGCTATTGGCAGCTATACTGCTCTCACCCTCCCCTGAACTCCGACATCAAGACATCAGAGGTGTGGAAAGGCAGGGGTTAACGGTGATGAATCTGCAGTTCTTGCGGCTCTGTACATAGGGTGGGGGTGGCTAGAAGGTCCTTGCAGATCAGTACCTGCACAGATTTTCTGTGCGGTGTGTACTAGTGTCTGTGTTATTTGCTCACTGAACAGTGAGATGACGGAATTCTGTGTGTAAGATGTGACTGTTCAGTGAGCAGATGACAGATATTTTTTTACACACAGCACAGGACATGCTGCTTCCATTACACTGCACTGCAAGGACCTTTGACGCTCGGAGCTCAGTCTCCTGCTCCTGGCATCTGTTTGTCGTCAGGAGATAAGACGCAGCAGAAGATCATTGCTCAGCTTCTAAGATAAACTGCGTCTTAAATTCCAAAAAAACATGGTAGTCTTCGTTAAAGAGGTATTCCCATCTTAAAATGTAATGACCCATTCCTAGGTTTTAACATAATCTGATCGATGGAGGTCTGAACTCTGTCACTCCCCCCACCGATTCAAAAACAAAAGGGACAGATATCCTTCCAGCAGTTATCGTGCAAAGTGGTGCTCACCGTGACCCACCGTTCATGAAAGATCAGTGCAGGATTGCGGAGAATCAGGCTTGTGTCCGAGTGTAAAGAGGGAGGGACAAAAATGTGGCAGCGTCTGCAGGGCATGGGAGAGCAGTAAAAGAATAAAGCTGTGCTAGTGAGGGCAGCTGCTTTCTGGCACACATGTTAAACATGTATTACTCGGAGGGACGCGCCCACATCAGCCACGTTTTAAATTGCATAAAAGGGAATCTGAAAATGAATAAAGTATGGATATTGTAGTTTGTGGGAGGAATCCTGCAGCTCACCGTTTAGCAGGTCTTTAGTGGAGGCTGCACCCGGATCTCCTTGACGGCACACGGTGGAATCAATGAGAAACCGAGGAAAAGCAGTGATCCACCGCAAGTAAATTTTAAAAGGAAACACGGTTCCAATTTTATTTCAGAAACTTCTTTAAAAGATGTATGTCTCAGATACGAGGGTGGTTGGCAGTATTCAATAATGCCTACGCGTTTCGGACAGATAGTGTCCTTACTCATGGCTTGTTTATAAAAGAATGGTGCCATACTGAGGTTTATTACCGGTCATTCACAGGTGCAGCAGAGTGTGGTCCCCCTCCTTGTTCTCCTCCAGTGACACTAAGATGACCTGGCTGCATCACAGGGTTTTTTACAGATGTGGCTCAAACCCCTGCAAGATATGTTCATATGCTAAGCCCACAAAAATGTTTCACGACTCTGAAGGTGCCAAAACGTTTTCTATCAAGACATACATCAACTGCAACAGTAAGTCAGTGACATATATATCATTGAATGCACTGAGTGCAGTTTGATGAATGTCTGATGCACCAGTAGAGAATTCAAAACAAGAATTTTAGAGCATCTTGGCTATAAAAGAAATCCCACTATTATCAACATCTCTAATGCGGCAAAACATTTTGTCATATCGCAATAGGTCAGTAAAAACATTTAAGTCATTCGCCATAGAGAGGGTCAATAGTTCGACCCGAGGGGGTAATTTGAGACACCGCTTACTAGACAGGGAGGCCTCCTGGATATATGGCCTCAAAACTAGGTTTCCCCAGGGCCTTAATCTTAGGAAAGAGTTAATGTTCCACTATTGAGTACAGGTAGGCGAGTAATTTTGCACTAGTTGCTTTGAGTGTTGGGGAGATTATTATATCCAGGGGACTAATAGATACCCATAGGGATGTATTACTCATATTTAGTTTCCACATATGCCCCCCTATTATCAGATGTTGGCTATACATTAGGTACTGAAATGCTCTTTCAACGGTTAAAAGTTAGTTATTTGGTTAAAGGTAATACCGTTTCAATATAATAGCTATTATGAACATAAATGTTTGTTCCAGCCAGTTTGATGTTTTTAATGCCAATTTTTTTGTTTATATTAATGCATTTTTAGCCAATTTTTTGTTATTGCTTTTCACATTTCGTCAGAGTATGTATTGATTCCGATGTTAAAATCCGGTCATTATGGGCATACATCAATTCATTCATATTTAATATTAGACTATCCGATAACCGCGACTATCATGATATATAAACCCATAGTCTTTCCTGTATTTCAGTAAAATGTACTTACCTGATATCGTGGTATACATGGGCGTAACTAGGAAAGACTGGGCCCCATAGCAAACTCTTGACCCCCCCCCCCCGGGTGCCACAAGCAGCCCCCCTTACAAATAGTGCCCCCTGTAGTCAGTGCTATATAGCCCCGTTTGTAGACCGTGTCACACCCCATTTGTAGATGGCGCCATACCTCCCCCTTGTGGATGGTGCTATACAGCCCCCTGTAAATATTGCCATAAAGCCTCCACTGTATATAGCGCTATACAGCTCCCACTGTATATTGCCACACAGCCCCCCTCCCTTGTATATAGTGCCACACAGCCCCCCTTAGTAGAAAGTGCCACACAGACCACTATAGATTGCGCCACACTCAGCCCCCTGTAGATAGAGCAACAGCCCTCCCCCTTGTAAATAGTGCCATACAGTTCCCCCTTGTGTATTGTGCCACACAGCTCCCCCTTTGTGTATAGTGCCACACAGCCCCCCCCCCCTTGTGTGTAGTGGCACAAGGCAATGGTGTATCCGAGAAAGTTGTATCAGCCAGGGAGATGTCACTCAAACATGGAAAGGTGAGTTTGGAGGCAGGACTATGTGACTATTCAGGATAGCGGCACTGCCCCATGACCCTCTAATGAGTAATTAGCATATAGTGTGCACCGTTTTAAAAGTGGATTTTAAGAATTTTGCTGCATCTGAAAAAAACATACATGGGAATGTTTGGAAATATTGTCAGGTCATGTATTAACGCATGGTGGTGGTTCAAGGGGTTAAAACTAACAGACAGATTCCCATTAAATATACAATGAATTGAGAACCATTCCATCTGCCCTGCAATTTTGTTATTATAAATCTATCCTATATAATTACAGATCCAGGACCAAGCTCTGACATATACACTGTGTTCCAAATTATTATGCACATTGGATTTAAGTGTCATAAACATTTAATTATTAGTTTTTCAATTAAACTCATGGATGATATTGTGTCTTAGGGCTCTTTGGATCATTGTAATCAATCTCAGACACCTGTGATAATTAGTTTGCCAGGTGTGCCCAATCAAAGAAACTACTTAAAGAGGCTCTGTCACCAGATTTTGCAACCCCTATCTGCTATTGCAGCAGATCGGCGCTGCAATGTAGATTACAGTAACGTTTTTATTTTTAAAAAGCGAGCATTTTTGGCCAAGTTATGACCATTTTCGTATTTATGCAAATGAGGCTTGCAAAAGTACAACTGGGCGTGTTGAAAAGTAAAAGTACAACTGGGCGTGTATTATGTGCGTACATCGGGGCGTGTTTACTACTATTACTAGCTGGGCGTTCTGATGAGAAGTATCATCCACTTCTCTTCAGAACGCCCAGCTTCTGGCAGTGCAGATCTGTGACGTCACTCACAGGTCCTGCATCGTGTCGGCACCAGAGGCTACAGATGATTCTGCAGCAGCATCTGCGTTTGCAGGTAAGTCGATGTAGCTACTTACCTGCAAACGCTGATGCTGCTGCAGAATCAACTGTAGCCTCTGGTGCCGACACGATGCAGGACCTGTGAGTGACGTCACAGATCTGCACTGCCAGAAGCTGGGCGTTCTGAAGAGAAGTGGATGATACTTCTCTTCAGAACGCCCAGCTATTAAAAGTAGTAAACACGCCCCGATGTACGCACATAATACACGCCCAGTTGTACTTTTACTTTTCAACACGCCCAGTTGTACTTTTGCAAGCCTCATTTGCTTAAATACGAAAATGTTCATAACTTGGCCAAAAATGCTCGTTTTTTAAAAATAAACACGTTACTGTAATCTACATTGCAGCGCCTATCTGCTGCAATAGCAGATAGGGGTTGCAAAATCTGGTGACAGAGCCTCTTTAAGGAGGACGTTCCACATTATTAAAGCGGCTCTGTCACCAGATTATCAAATCCCTATCTCCTATTGCACGTGATCGGCGCTGCAATGTAGATAATAGTAAAGTTTTTTTGTTTTTTTTTAAAACTATCATTTTTGGCCAAGTTATGAGCAATTTAATATTTATGCAAGTGAGCCTTTCTAATGGACAACTGGGAGTGTTTTCTCTTATTTCCAACTGGGCGTGTTTACTTCTTTCACTGCACAATCACACTGTGCTGTGGATCATGCTGGGCTGGAACGATGAGAAGTGTAGGACACTGATTAGTCACTGATGGGTCAGCCTCATACACTCCTCTATACAACACCCAGTTGGTAAAAAGTAAAAACACGCCCAGTTGTCCATTGAGAAACTCATTAGCATAAATCTAAACTAGCTCATAACTTGCTCAAAAATGATCGATTTTCAAAATAAAAACCACTGCTGTTCTCTACATTACAGCGCCAATCAGATTATGTAGGAGATAGGGCACTTAATCTGGTGACCGAGCCTCATTAAGCAGGCCACAGGTTTCAAGCAATATGGGAAAGAAAAAAGATCTCTCTGCTGCCGAAAAGCGTGAACATTGGATATTTCAAGAAAACTTTTGCGTGATCATCGTACTGTGAAAAGATTTGTGGCGGATTCAGAGCACAGACTGGTTCATTCAGATAAAGGCATAATGAGCAATGTTTCTACCAGACAAATTAATAGGATTAGGAGAGCTAGCTGTTAAAATGCCATTGCAAAGGAGCAAACAGGTATTTGAAGCCGCTGGTGCCTCTGGAGTCCCGCGAACCTCCAGGTGTAGGATCCTTCAGAGGTTTGCAAGTGTGCATAAAGCTATTATTCGGCCACCCCTAAACAATGCTCACAAGCAGAAACGGCTGCAGTGGGCTCAGAAATACATGAAGACTAATTTTCAAACAGTGTTTACTGATGAGTGCCGTGCAACCCTGGATGGTCCAGAAGGATGGAGTAATGGATGGTTGGTGCAGGGGCGTAGCTAGGTTCCCCAGCACCCGGGGCAAAGATTCAGTTTGGCGCCCCCCCAACCTCTTTCCTGACATCTCCTTCCCCCTCGCCGTGTTTGTTTTCTCTACCAATCGACGTGTCATTTATTTTTATGTAACGCGAGCATAAAATTATTTGTACATTTCACAAGCAATATGGTTCTATATACAGCCCCAGAAGCAAGCTCACAACATATATACAGCCCCAGCACAAATACAGCTCAATTTAGTGCAACCCCTGCCGTATAGGTGTGTACGGCGTAAAACTACAGCTCCCAGCATGGCCCAAACAATGGTGAGGATATGCTGGAAGATGCCGTTTCACAAAAAATAAATCCACCCATCATCTCGCTGCAGATCATACAGTGACTACAGTGCTGATTAGAGACAGAATAAACATTTACATTAAGTGACTCACCGGTGACGTCTCAGATTATAGTTCTTTCTCTCCATCCGGTCCAGACCTCTATGATGACTTCTCCCGGTCCATTTCTGAAGTTTGCCGCTCAGATGTCTTCAGCTTCTCACTTTTCCAACATTTCTGCACCTATAAATAAATATAAAGTTGTTATACCACACACTACGCCCCTAAATATAATAGCGCCATACACTGCACCTCTAATTATAATAGCACCATACACCGTGTCCCACACACACCGTGACCCCTGTAGATAGTGCCCCATATAGCCCACCCCTGTATATAGTGTCCCACAAATAACTCACCCTATAGTGCTCTACAGATAGTCCACCCCTGTATATAGCCCCCCTGTAGATATAGCCCACGCCTGTTTATAGCCCCCTGTAGATGTAGCCCACCCCTGTATATAGAGCTCTACAGATAGCCCAATCATGTATGTAGCCCCCCTGTAGATATAGCCCACCCCTGTATATAGTGCTCCACATATAGTCCACCCCTGTATATAGTGCTCCACAGATAGCCCACCCCTGTATATACTATATACAAAGGTGGGCTATCTGTGGAGCACTATAACTCCCCCTATAGTGCTCTACAGATAGCCCACCCCTGTTTATAGCCCCCTGTAGATATAGCCCACCCCTGTATATAGAGCTCTACAGATAGCCCAATCATGTATGTAGCCCCCCTGTAGATATAGCCCACCCCTGTATATAGTGCTCCACATATAGTCCACCCCTGTATATAGTGCTCCACAGATAGCCCACCCCTGTATATACTATATACAAAGGTGGGCTATCTGTGGAGCACTACATACAGGGGTGGGCTATATCTACAGGGGGACTATATACAGGGGTGGGCTATATCTACAGGGGTGGGCTATATCTACAGGGGGACCATATCTACAGGGGGACCATATCTACAGGGCTGGGCTATACACAGGGGGGCTATATCTACAGGGGTGGGCTATACACAGGGGGGCTATATCTACAGAGAGGGCTATACACGGGGAATATATCTACAGGGGGGCTATATATACAGGGGGCTATATCTACAGGGGGCTATATACTGGGGTGGGCTATCTATGGAGCACCATATACAGGGGTGGGCTATATCTACAGGGGGCTATATACTATGTAGCCCACCCCTGTATATGGTGCTCTATAGACAGCCCACTCCAGTATATAGCCCCCTGTAGATATAGTCCCCCTGTATATAGCCCCCCTGTAGATATAGTCCCCCTGTATATAGCCCCCCTGTAGATATAGTCCCCCTGTATATAGCCCAGCCCTGTAGATATAGTCCCCCTGTATATAGTCCCCCCTGTAGATATAGCCCCCCTGTATATATAGTCCCCCTGTATATAGCCCAGCCCTGTAGATATAGTCCCCCTGTATATAGCCCCCCTGTAGATAGCCCACCCCCTGTAGATATAGTCCCCCTGTATATAGCCCACCCCCTGTAGATATAGTCCCCCTGTATATAGCCCCCCTGTAGATATAGTCCCCCTGTATATAGCCCACCCCCTGTAGATATGGTCCCCCTGTATATAGCCCAGCCCTGTAGATATAGTCCCCCTGTAGATAGACACCCCCACCACGTAGATATAGTCCCCCTGTATATAGCCCCCCTGTAGATATAGTCCCCCTGTAGATATAGTCCCCCTGTATATAGCCCAGCCCTGTAGATATAGCCCCCCTGTAGATATAGTCCCCCTGTATATAGCCTACCCCCTGTAGATATAGTCCCCCTGTATATAGCCCAGCCCTGTAGATATAGCCCCCCTGTAGATAAAGTCCCCCCCGCAGATACAGCCACACACTTCTATTACAATTTAAAAAAATAAAAAATAATTAAAACTCACCCTAATCCCGCTCCCACGCCGTCCGGCAGCCATGGAGACCTGCTCTCTTCTGCGCAGGTCTCCAGGGGGTTGAACACAGCGTCTATGAAAGGTGCTGGGCAGGATGACGTTCCCTGCCAGTCAGTCAGCGCCTTTCATCGACGGAAGCGTCACTGGTACAAAAGGTACCAGTCGCTTAATTCGTGGAGAGGCGCTGAATGGCCGCGCACGGAACGTGCCCGGTCATTCATTGCTTCTAATTGTACCTGTGTCCTTGCGACACAGGTACAATTATAGTGAAGGAGGAGATGGCGCTGGCGCCCCCTCTGAACTGCGCTCGGGGCACGTACGCCCCTGGGTTGGTGAATGGCCACCATGTCCCAACAAGGCTGCGACGTCAGCAAGGAGGTGGCGGAGTCATGTTTTGGGCTGGAATCGTGGGGAGAGAGCTTGTAGGCCTCTTTAGGGTCCCTGACTGTGTGAAAATGACCTCTGCAAAGTACGTAGAGTTTGAGTGACCACTTTCTTCCGTGGTACAAAAAGAACCGGGCCTTCCGTAGCAAAATTATCTTCATGCATGACAATGCACCATCTCATGCTGCAAAGAATACCTCTGTGTCATTGGCTGCTATGGATATAAAAGGAGAGAAACTCATGGTGTGGCCGCCATGTTCCCCTGACCTCAACCCTATTGAGAACCTTTGGAGCATCCTCAAGCAAAATATCTATGAGGGTGGGAGGCAGTTCACATCAAAATAGAAGCTCTGGGAGGCTATTCTGACATCATGCAAAGATATTCAAGCAGAAACTGTCCAAATACTCACAAATTCAATGGATGCAAGAATTGTGAAGGTGATATCAAAGAAGGAGTCCTATGTTAACATGTAACTTGGCCTGCTAAGTTTTTTTTGATTGAAAGAGCTTTTGATTTCTGTAAATATGCAAATTCAACAAATTATTATTTTTGTTCTCTTTATAACCTTTAAAATGTTTTGATCTTTGTTGTGCATAATAATTTGAAACCGTGCATTTTGAGTTTTTTACTTCTAAAAAAAAAAACAACTGTTATTAGATTTGTTCAATAAAATTCGCATTATACTCCAACGGTTGATGGCTTGAAGATTATACTGACTGTCATTTGCATCGACTATTTAGGAAAATCAGCGAAAAATAACATTTGCATAATAATTTGGAACGCGGTGTACACAGTACCACAACCAAGCTCAGTACATAAATACAGTACCACAACCAGGATCAGTACATAAATACAGCACTAGAACCAAGCCCAAACATAAATACAGCACCAGAGCCAACCTCCGTACATAAATACAGCACCAGAACCAACCTCTGTACATAAATACAGCACCAGAACAAAACTCATTACATATATATACAGCATCAGAACCAAGCTCAGTACATATATACAACACCAGAACAAATACAGCTCATTTTAGTGCAACCCCTGCCGTATAGGTTTGTACGGAGTAAAACTACAGCTACCAGCCTGGCCCGAACAGTGGTGAGGATATGCTGGGAGATGTTGTTTCACCAAAAAAAAAATCATATCCTAATCATCTCGCTGCAGATCATACAGTCACTACAGTGCTGATTAGAGGCAGAATAAACATTTACATTAACTGACTCACCGGTGACGTCTCAGGTTCTAGTTCTTTTCTTCTCCCTCCGGTCCAGACATCTATGACGGATTTCTACCGGCCATGACCCATTTCTGCAGTATTCAGCTTCTCCCTTTTAAAACATTTCTGCACCTATAAACAAAGTTTACATTCTCAACACCTCTTGCACCTCGAACTATAATAGTGCCATACACTGTGTCCATGATTATAATAGTACCATACACTGTCACACACACACCGTCCCCCTGTAGATAGTGCCCCCATAGCCCCCTGTAGATAGTGTCCCACATACAGCCCCTGTAGATAGTGCCCACATATGCACTCCAGAGCTGCAAGGTAATAGTGCAAACCACTGAGCCACCGTGCTGCCCTACATATAGCTTCCCTACATATAGCTTCCCCTATAGGTAGTGCTCCACGTATAGCCCCACCTCTGTAGACACTGCCCTACATATAGCCACCCTGTTGCTAGTGCCCCACAGGTAACCCACCTCTGTATATAGTGTCTCACATATAGCCCACCCCTATAGAAAGTGCCGTAAAAATAACTCCCCTATAGATAGTGCTCTACATAGAGCCCACCCCTGTATAATGTCTTACATATAGCTCCCCCTGTATATAGTGTCCCACATCTAGACCACCTTGTAGATACTGCCCCACATATAGACCCCCCTGTAGATAGTGGCCCACATATAGACCCCCCTATAGATTGTGCCCCACGTCCCCACATACAGACCACCCCTGTAGCTAGTGCCCCACATATAGACCCCCCTGTGTATAGTGGCCCACATATAGAAGACATATATAGATAGAACCCCCACTATAGATAATGCCATTCACAGTTTTATGAGAAAAAAAACAAAAAAAAACTTTACATACTCACATGATCCCGTTCCCACGCTGTTCGCTGGCAATGCAGACATGCTCTCTTCTGAGCGGGTCTGGAGGAGCTGAACGAGTGTCGTCCAATTACTCTTATTGGCGGGGCAGAATGACTTGCCCCGTCAATCAGCGCCTTAAAAGCATGGAAGCGGCGCGGTGACGTCATCGCGCCGCTAGCCAATCAGTGTCATTGTAAGGGGCTGAATGGTCGGCCATTGCCCGGCCATTCAGCGCTAATGCATGTACTTGGCTGTCGCTAGCAACGGGGCCCCCTCTGGTGCTACGACACATACAGGCATGAGAGGGCCTGTGTCGCCCTGCCCATACTTGGAGGCTCAGCGGCGCAGGCCCTATAGTAGCGGCTCTACCGCTGTAGCAGCCATAAGAGGGGGGCGTGTCAGCTGGCGGCACAAGCCCCCTCAAGCCGCGGGCCCCGTAGCAGCTGCTACCACGGTAGTTAAGCCACTGGTGGTATACATCCTTCTATAACCCGGGTGTTGGTGCAGTGCTATGCGGCTGATTTGCGCTCCAGCGCACTCACGCTGGACCGCACTCTGCAACTGTGAATGACAGGTTATAAACCTCAGTATGGCACCATTCTTTTGTAAACAAGCCATGAGTAAGGACACCATATCTCTCCGGAACGCGTATGCTTTATTGAATACTGCCAACCACCCTCGTATTTTAAAGACGTTTCTGAAATACAATTGGAACCGTGTTTCTTTTTAAAATGACCTTGCGCTGGATCACTGCTATTCCTCTGTTTCTAATGGGGATTGTAGCCTGAAACTTACTGAATTTATTTTAACTCAATTTAACCACTTGTCAGAGGTATGCATAACCTTCAAAACTTGGACATGAGATAGATAGATAATGTGACCAGAGACACAGCAAATCTGTAACAGGGCCTCCCCACCTGCCATGGGCCATTTATACTGATATTCTCAAAGGGGCCCAAATCAAGCATCAGGGTTGTGTGCAATTGCTACCTTTGCGCCCCCTATAGCTATGCCACTATAAGTGACTTATAACTTGGTTTAAAAAAGAAAGATCTAGTTTATTACATGTCCACACACAAGAACAGGCCTCAAATTCACAGTACATCCACCACAAAATTGCTGCTAATTATGCTGCAGACTTAGCCACAGATTTCACCTTTTGCAATGCCAAGGATTAAATCTAAGGCAAAATTGAAGAGAAAAAATCCAGAGCAGAATAGGGCATGCAGTGGTTTTGAAAATCTGCAGTGTGACCTCAAATCTGTGTTGATTATTGTGTTGATATTATCAAGATGAAATCAGTAGCATAGCATTACTAGATGACAAACCAGATTGGATTTAATGGCAGAATATGCTAGGAGTTGTAGTCATATGGGACATGGCACAAACCTTGCCTTTAAAAACAGTGTGGAATTGTTGGCCATTAATAATTTTTGTACATCTACCACCCCTCCCAGTTTTCATTTCTTGTGGCCCTACTGTGCCCCTCTGTTGCTGTTGATTAGTTTTTCCACTTACTAATCTTCTTTCACTCTTTTGAGGGCACCAACTGTCTAAACAATTCTGATGGCTAGCTACAGATTGTAAAGGGTGGCAAGCACGCAGCTGTATCACCCAGAGACTGATATTGGGCCATGTGGGAAGCCAATTTTCAATTTGAATGTACAGGAGTGGAGTACTGGAGAACCTGCAGGACTACAAATGTGTCAATAAGAACCCCCTACTAATTGGAACAGCGGATGGTGAAAAAGCTGATATAATTTCTAGTCCGAAAAGGTACCCTGCTTTTTGTACAGATTGTTTTTCTTTTAAACCATATATTGTTAAACTATAAGTACGTAAATATATTTACCCAAAGACTTCCAATGATCTTAGTCTTTTGTCAATTTACCTCCAAACGTGAGACTTTTAACTCAACCGTGGGATATAACACTTCTCGGGTTGTAATTCCATTGAACATTGCTTAAGAACTTCTAAACACAATCATGAATTCAAGATTTTTGTAAGGTTATTTTATTTGCACGTCATCAACAAATCTTGTTTGTGCCATTTCTTTGGGGTTGGCCACTTTCTAATGAAATTTGTAAAATGCCCTCCGTTGCGTGTTCTTACACAAGCAACTGTTAATATCCTCTTCACTCACCGCTGAGCTTCGTTTCAGGTTTCCCTTCTCCCCCTGGAAGGGCTTAGTAAACAGATGATGGGCCGATTATCCCGTCCATAGATTTAAAAGATGGTGGCGATGAGGTGATTTAGCCACGCAGCAGTTAGAAAGAGTGGCCCACCAGATAACTGTTGCTATTGACATAGTGGCCCACGTGTTCAGTGCCAGCGCAGAAGGTGAGCGCTGGCACTGAACATATGGGCCACTATGTCAATAGCAACAGTTATCTGGTGGGCCACTCTTTCTAACTGCGGAGTCCAATGCGAAGTTATAACCCAACTATATTTTTATATCTGCCTAGCAACAGTCGTTCAGACTTCATAAGAAGCTCGAATACATGATGCCTTAGGGTTTAGTAAAAATCTTACAACTTTTACGGCTCTACTGTGCCTCCAATTTTACTGAGGCATAGGCCACTTTCACACAGCAGTATTTTGGTCATCATTTTGCATCCGTATTGGAAACCTAAAACCAGGGATGGAAAATAAACAGAAAAAGTATAATGGAAAGATTTGTACCTCTTCCATGTTTTGTAACCACTCCTGATTTTGGCTTCCAAATATTGATGGAAAATACTGACCAGAATACTGCCTCGTGAAATCTGACAAAAACAAATATGTGCCGTGTTCCATCAGATGTGATGTTACGCAATATTTCTTCTAGGGGAGAATAGCTCCTAATTCAGAGCTGTACATTGCACCTTATGAAAAACTGAGTGCCTGCTGTTCCATAGTATGCAACTGCGGGGATTACAATGATCTACAGCCAGCTCGACAACACACCTTGATCTATCCTTGTGTGAAATGGAATTGATATATTCACACACTCGATCAATGTACATACACCTGGTTATGCTGTAAAGTTCTGTAACCGATAAACCAAACCGCAAAATCACTTTTATGTGGAGGTTGAAGTTTGATGAGCTTGCAGGCGCCTATCATGTTAGTAAATCTTGTGAATAAGATGATTGTTAGTCAAACACTATTAATTAAAGATTTCCAGATGTAATAAGGGGGCTATCCTGGGGAAGCCTGGACACATGGGGATCTTAATCCTATGCAGCAGATGATCAGTCTTGGCTTTGATTTCTGGGCTAGGGCTCGCATAGTTTGCTTTTACGTAATTGGTAGTCAAATGTGATGCTTTTATTTTGTCCATTGTACATCTCTGGACAAAAAGGTATTTATTGCATGGTCTAATTTAAGATTTTAGAAGAAGACTGTGCTATGACATAGGCTTGGCTTTTACATGAGTTTCTACATTTCGTAGCTTATTTATGCAATAGCTTTTAATATATTGTATTGGATATTATTTATTCACATTTTTTCATCATTTTGTAATCCTCTCTCATGTATTGAAATTCCTATTATGTATTTCATACGCATGTTACACATTATTCCTAAGACGTTTGACAGCAAAACCTTTGTAATTTACGGCATGTTTTAAATGTACTGAATCACTAGGGATGCACAGGTTTTTTGCCATTGTCCATTTAAAGTGATTTGTAATGGGGAAAAAAACCTGAATGTGGTATATACAAATCTCCTCTTATGCTGTAGGCCTGAAAGTAGAGACTAAGAAATAGATATGGGGCTGATGGTTCGTAAAGTTTGCCATTGAGGTTGTTTGCAGCACGTGCACTCAGTCTGTATATCATCTAATATATATATATATATATATATATATATATATATATATATATATATATATATATATATATATATATATATATTCTGCATTCTATGCTACATAGAATGCAGAGATACTGTACAGCAACCCACTTTTAACTTCGTCTGCCAGCTGCTAGGGTTGGGAGAGAAAAAAACAATTCTCTGATCATCCTAGGGTAAACAAAAATGCAAGCTCTTCATCACCATGGGGTCTTGTCAAAAGATTTGGTTGTGTTCCAAGCCAGCTTAATGTATTTAATTTAGGATGGGAGGATAGACAAGACTTTCATCTGAGAAAGAAGGGAGAAATAATCCTGATTTATCAAGCATTGTGACAAGTTCTCTAGAGGTAAACTCACTTCACCTTCTGTTTGGCGGATAATGTGGGTAATATATTTGATAGGCCCATAACCACAATTGTGTGCTATTCTCCGGGTTATGCTGATATTTGCTGTATATTGCTGTGGACAACTAGATGGGCGAGATAATCCTTACAGGTCTCCAATCTGTGCATACCAGGTGCATGCTCTTTGCACTAAATGGATACAGTATGCCACAATGTCATTCTAGAATGAGCTCCGCTGATCGCACCTGGTGTTGATCCTGCTCTTCCTTTGTTAAAGTACAAACAGACCACGCTTTTATGTTTGTTTTACACTGGTTTGTGTCTGTCATAGGACAGGCTGACATTCCCAGTTCCATAGTCATGTCTGTGCTTGTTTTCTCGAAGGACATAACTTTGGGAGAATGCAATATGTATTATAGTTCTCTAGAATATTTTTTTTTGTTCACTTTTTCTGTACTTCAAATATTTTTTTAAGTTTGTTTAAAGTTAATATTTAAAGACAAATTTTGTATTCATAATAAAAATTAAAAAAAAAGACTAGCTCTTTTAAGTGGTCAATCTGCAATATTAATATATATATATATATATATATATATATATATAAATAGATAGATAGATAGATAGATATATATATATATATATATATATATATATATATATATATATATATTCTGTCCAATTTCAGTCCCCCGTAGTAGAGCTCTTGCATCATGGCTGAGGAGGAGCATTGTTTTTCGTGCTATGTCCTTGCATGTGCCTCTGTTTCTATGACTGTGCAATAGGCCAAACCCTTCTCTTCCTAATTTATATAGCACCAACATATTCCACAGCATCATTCCCTGCCTCCAGTGTGTTTCACTACTAGTTTGTCTCGATTTGTCACCCTTGTCGGTACGCTTATCACTGATTCTCAGAAAATGTGTGCAGTGACAACTCATTAAATATGGCTCCTAAGCAAATTCTCCGTCTGAATAAGGCAAGGTCACATTTTATAACTGAATTGTAACAGTAGGGATTGCCCTTGCAATCCCCACAGTAGAAAGTATCACTCCTGCATCTAAGGTTATAACTATTAACACATGCAGTTTCTGTAGATATTATTTGCTGTGATTATGATGAGAAAAAAATCAGCGCAAAAAAATGCTGCGGTTAAGCAAAATTTCAGCAAATATTGCCACATAACCGGCTTGTGTGGTAAATATGCATTTTTTTCCTGGCATGATTTTCTCAAAACTGCTTGTGCATGGCCTTCTCTATTGAAGTCTATATAGGAGGTACAAGAAGCAAGCGGCTGTGTATATCCTATAATGTTTAACTGAAGGTTATTTGTAAGCGTAGGTACACCAGATTCCTAATATTTGTTCGTTGAAGGGCATTTACTCTTTTGTTATCAATTTGGAAATATTCATGTCTTTCTCCATTCATATTCATAGCTTATTTGAAGGTGCACCTTCCTTTGGAAATGGCATCTTCAGATGGCCATATGCATTAGAGAAATGTCGGCCAAACCAGCCAAATAGGCAGGAGCGGCCGACCAACTCTCCTGTCGCGCTCATGACGGCAGATGTCAGTGAAGATAAGGATTGGGCTGTTGGAATTTAACAAGCCCTATTCTTCTTTTTGTAAGTAGATAAGCCAGTAGAGTGAGGTGGCGTAAATACATGCCATACTTTTTCATCAGATCCTGGCATAAATTATAATGAATTTGTCAAACCTTTGGTGCCCCCCCCCTCCACTAAGCACCGCATACTTATGAAAACGGTCCAAAATTTGCTATTTTCTCCACAAATTTTTAATTTTGTGCCATTTGCGATTTTTGTAGAAAAGGTTATAAATTCACCTCACTGTTTGTTTGATTGTTAAATGTGTTAAATTGTTGTTTAAAAGCTACTTCCTACTAAAATCTGGAGTTTCAGATTATTTTTATCAGGGTTAGGAAAGACCCACTAGTAATTATTTTTAACTGGACTGTTGGTTTTTATACTACTACTTTCGTAATAGCTGTGATGTCTGTTATGGACCCTCTCTCTTCTCAACACTTCCACAGGTTTATTGAGCCTAGTGGCCTAAATGATCTGGCAAGTAACAGTCCGGGATTGGTACACATATAAGCATCAATCAGTTGTAACAAGAGGCAAAGATGTGGTCCGGAAACAATCCATGTTCGGATTACAATGGGTTGTAGCATGAGGTAGAGAGGAACTTAGACTACAGGCAGTAAGTATAATGGACTGGCAATCAGGAAGTGCAATGGGCAGACTTTTAGGCCCCCTCGTGTTGGGTTTGTTGCAGATTTTCCGTCCGGATTTGCAGGAGGAAAATCCAGAGTGGAAGACTGTTGCAGGCAAGTGGATGAGATTTGAAAAACCTATTCCATGTCAAAATCCGTTCTGAATGTTCACTGCAGATTTGATTCTTTTAAATGTAGAAAGCATGAAAAACTCAAGTGTTTAGCTCTGAAATCCCAGCATGTAGCAATTAAAAATAAATTGCTAGCAAATATCTTGTCTTGGGCAATTTTTTTAAGAGATGTTCAAGCAACTCAATACATTTTTATGGACAGCGATTTATCACAGCAATTTCTTTAGTAGTGAGATAACTAGCTCTAACCTGATGCATTCCTATGGACCGCAATCTAGATCTCCCTACACAACAAAAGACTGGGGCTGGCGCTAGACCTAATCAGGCAATCAAGGCCAAAAACGTAGAGAGGCAAAAGTGAAGAGAAAGTAGCCAACAGATTCAGCAGTGGAGTTGTCCAGTAGCACTACTTAGTTAAATGAGAAGAGCTGCTGCCTGGGACACGAGTTTCTGGGTTCAAATCCTTATGCCATGTGGTGTTTACCGATGTACTTTTCCAGTGTTTGTTTCTTTCTGCCAGGGAGATCGTGAATTTCTTAATATTTGATTTTAACATTGCAATTTTACTGAGGAAAGGGGCACTGGCAGGTTCTTTTTGTCTCTCCGGTATAGGTCTCATTGCTCTATAGTCCTTGATATACAGTACATGAGCTGCAGCCAGCTCGACCTACCCGCCGCTTATTGGCAGCTTGGCTCGCACTGCAGGGAGATTAACTGATTTTATAAAAATTAATTTTTATTGCAAAGTGACCCAGCACTGGAATCCGGGACTATGGCAGTACTTTATCCTGCCCTCTGATAGGACAGCATAAATCTTGTGACCGATTCTCTACATATACCTTTCATTGCCTTGAGAATCTATCAGCAGAGTATGGGACACCAACCATAGGTGTTGTAAGATCGCCTTTTATCTGCGGACAGTGAAAAAATTGGAATTTAAATTTGTAGCTTCCCCATGGTTGTCAAGGGCAACTACTCCACTTTTCTTTTGCACCAATTTTGATATACTACCCCAGTGTTTCTGCAGGTAAGGTCCTGTTAACATCTTTGTCAGAGGCTCCATCGCAGATTCCGTAATTTTTGCTGGACAAAATAACACAACATGTAGCGCTATTCTGTCCGGCAAACCATGACTGATACCCACGGAAACTCAATAAAGCCGATGTGTTCTGTCGGGTACCGTTGATTTCCGTCATGTAACAGATCTAGCACTTCCGTTTTTCTTAATTTAGGCCTCATGCACACGACCGTAGCCATGTGCACGGCCGTGATTTTCACGTCGGCTGGCTGTGGACTGACAGCCGCGAGCCGCCCGCAAATCGCGGGCCATTCACATGGCCGCGGCCATTATTTTCAATGAGCCCGGACCGCAGAAGACGGCCGTAATAAGACATGTCCGTTCTTTCTGCGGTGTGGGCTCCCGGGCCATGCATGGACCGTAAAAACTACGGTCGCGTGCATTGCCCCATAGAAATGAATGGGGACGCAATTCTCCCGTGGATTTTCGGGGGAATTGCGGCCGCAAATCCACGTTCGTGTGCATGGGGCCTTACTGTTCTGCTAAGTGTAAATATTTGGCTAATGGAGTTAATGCAATTTCTTAGTATAAAATTCATTCACACCACAGAATTGCTCACATAAGTATTGGCAAAGTGTTTTTTTTTTATTTCACTTCACTCTACTTTTTTTTATATTATAGTTGGTTGGAAAATACAGCTTTTTAAGCAATAAATACATAAAATAAACCCGAATCTAAGAAAAAAACAATCCGATTATATTTTTCATACCTGATTAGGTTTTATATAAGTTTACACAAGACATTATTGGGAAATAAGCCATATACTGCTAATTCTATTTTGCCAAATCCTTACCATCTTCAGCCTCCATAAGTGCATTTCATTTTTATTAAGTCTTGCTGGAACAGCAGTATAATTTGGCATGTTGCGTATATGTGTGGGCAATTCAGCCCTTTAATTCTGTCTCCATTTTACATGTATGTGTTCCTCTGAACTGAGTTGTAGGCCCCTCGGGTACTGAAAGGATTAAATTATCTATTTGTGCTCACAGAGCCAAAGCTGTGCCATCTGCTCTGCCTATTCTACTACTCAGCTGATATTGTTGACCCCAAGTAGAATTAGAGCATCCAAATTCAAGCCAGGCTAACTCCAGTCTTTTGAATACCTCTGAAATGAGTGGGTTACCATGACAGCAGTGCAGGAGGTGACAAACGCTAGGGTCAGAAAGGATCAGTTAGGATAGCGCGACAAGGATCTAAAGAAACGCAAGGCATAAAGACTGCAGCGTGCCTTTAGGAAATCTGAGCTTTCTTAGGTGCTTTCTCCTACCCCTTATTATTTTATGTCCCGTCCCCCCCCCCCCACACACCCTTTTTGAAATGTTGCAAGCTGCCTTAGCTTAACAATTGGAGGCCTATTCAGCTCTGAAAAGACCAAGCACAAAAGATGGTGCTTCATCTGCACCTCGTGGATGGGAGAAAAGCCTGCAGCTGCAATTAAGGACGTTTTCTGAAAAGGTGCCAGCAGGTTCACGTTAGAGGCGACTCCTATTTAAACAACCCTTATAAAGTAGCTCCATTTTTTGGGGACAATTGTTTAGATCACGTAGTTCATTATTTTGTGTGGCTTACCCTGAACATAATTTTGGTAAGCCCAGTTTGTCGTCCCTAATAATATATCTATAGAAGATCTCAATAAGATAGTGTATTTTTTTCCGAAAAGTGAATTCTTACATTTAGATTATTCTTATGCAAGACATTTGATAGTGAATGTGCACATTTTCCAGTCTGTTTCCTATTACCATATATACTGTTAGACTTTGTGCCTGCAGGCTATGTTAACAAGGTAATATATATTTTAAAAAATTCTTCTCTTTGAAATGTGTTAGTTGGTCCAGCATGATTCCACGATTTTGTGAACCAATTTAATGACCATAAGACCATTTACTATATTTGAGGGGTGCCAGATAACCAGCAGTGTTGTCACATTGGCTGTGCGCTTAATTTGACACAGTTTTATTTTTGCGTGTATATGTAACATATCCAACATCTGCATGGAATTTTTTTACGCTCTTCCCATTGCCAATCAGAAGGGTCTGTTCTGTCCTGGCACTTCCTGTTTAAATAGCATTAATGGACAATTACACATTTTTAATACCCACTGTATAGTCTGCCCAATGAGTATAAATTATTATTGGTGTGTAGACCCTGAGTAACAGTTGAGGGAACTATTGTGATTACTATTTCATTGATCTGTGATGTTCGATCACAATCAAGTAAGAGATGACTATATCCTACTCCTGAGTGGGGGGGGCGGGGGAATAACACCCTGACTAATGTGTAAACGTAACACTTATTTAGGCCACATGCACACGACCGTAGACATGTGCACGGCCGTGATTTTCGGGATGGACAGCCACGGAGTGTCACCCGCAGGCCACCCGCAAATCGTGGGCCGTGCACATGGCCGCGTGCGTTAATTTCTATGAGCTTGGACCGCAAAGCACGGTCGTAATAAGACTTGTCTGGTTTTTTTTTTGCGGTCCAGGCTCCCGGGCCATGCACGGACCGTGGAAACCACGGTCGTGTGCATGGGCCCATTGATACCAATGGGGCTGCAAGACACGTTGCAAAAAAACGTTCGGGTGCATGGGGCCTTAAAGCGACGCACCACTTTTAGCATAAACAATGTAAGTTTGCCGGGGAATGCAGAGTTTACTGACTTGGTGCCTCTGTTTGTCCTTTTGTGCCACCGGTTCCCGATCCCCCTCTCCGATCTTCTAAGATGCGACGTCTCCTGGTAATAACCGCTATAACCACGGCTCTGGCTTCATTAACCCCCAGTGATCAACTGCTCTACTGCCGGCTACATTTTAAATGTTACCTGTAAATTTAATACGTATAAATACATGTTTGTATAAGTGCCACCTAGATGGAATTGTTGTACTTGTTGGGCTAGTATAAAAGCCTATTAGCTATGTATGAATATGAAAAAAATATTGAATAATCCGCTATTAAAAGTTTTCCCCTCCTTAAGGTTATATTCCATGTGATTATTCACAAAATATACCCCAAAAAAGTTGATCTGGTTCATGTAATTTGTCATATTAAAAATCAGTTACAATCAATATTGATCAAGATGTTTTGTTCCGTCAGATAGTTATGCTTAAAATCTAGCTTGCTACAAGAGATTTGGCACTGAAACGTTCCATGCGTCCATTCATCGAGTGAAAATTTGGTCTGCTTGGTGTTACAATCTAAATTTTTGTCTGAACTACTGACCTCCGTGATGTACAGTCCCCCCCCCCCCCCCCGAACTACAATTATATTGTGGTGTTGTGTAGTATCATTGGGATGTGCAGTATACAGGACAATGCAAGTTATTGCACTTTAAGTGGCCAATAACTTTTTAACAAGCTTTGCATAAATCAATAAATGAAGCAAACTCTTTCTCCATTTATCAAGCCCCCCCCCCCCCAACTGTTCATTTACTGCTTTTTCCGTCTCCTCAAGACCAGACGGACTATCAGCTCACTGAGGAATCAGGTTACAGCTGCCCATAAGTCTAGTGTTCTATTTAACCCCAGTGCTGGATTCACAGCTACACTGCTCATTACTGCTGTACATCATCCTCCATTTTGCTTCTTCTATTCATGGATAGAGGCAGAAGAGCAGGATTCTTATCTTCTCTGTTTGCAATGTATTCCAAACATGATAGCAGTTTGGCGCCACTCACAAAACTGAGACTTAGAGAAGGGGCCTGAAGAGTGGATGACTGCAATAGAAAAAAATGCCATGTACAAGTCTATGTCCTATAATGGCCAGAAATAGTGTTATTCCTCATCTACACAAATGCCAACTTATTCTAAAAAGTCGCTTGAAAGGTTTTGTATGCGTTAACATTTAGTTTAACTAAATGGCAATAGAGATACATAGTGAACAGTCACCGCTAAATGCAATACTGTCTTGGGGTATAGCAACATTTGAGAACCATGTAAATCATAGTAACAAAAAGAACACATTAGGAATGTGCACACCCTATGTCATGATAGTTTACGTTATTCCACAAACAATTAAAAACCAACATGGTCCACTGCAGTATAAACTTATAATTATGTACAAGGGTAAGAAGTAACAAATATATTGTCAAAAGATAAAAATAACCAAAATAAACAATTATATAAAAACTGTGTTTATAAATATATCTCCAAATCATATGCCTAAAAGCTAGTAATGACCCCTGAAGAATTTTCACTAGCAGGCAGCGATACGCGTGGGGAGGTTTATTTGACTGCAGTATCACGGGTCATGGGTTTTTTTTTGTGTGTTTATTTTTGCCACTAGATGTTTTGTACTTTTCATCATGATGCTACAGTGTTACCATTCATTATTGTTTTTTACCTATATGATGTATTTTATGCACTAGACACTTTATATTCACAGCCATATTGGGCTTGTTCACTTTGTGCGAATCATATATGTAAGTGACTCATTCCATTGTATTGTTTGTATGTATATTTTTTGCATATCAATCTTTAAAGAGCGGATATACATTGTTCTGGATGACAAATGCTTTGTTATATACACTTATTGATATTGTTCACTACATTTTTGGGCATATCTTCATTTTATGTTAGTCTTGTCTTTTGATTATATATTTGTTACTTCTGTCCCTTGTAGATTTTACACCTTCTCCTGAGTTTATATTGCAGCGGATCCACTCTGATCATTTATGGATTTTTGAGACCATGTTGGTTTTTAAATGGTTTTGAATTATTTGTGGAATAATGTATTACATAAAAAATTATATACGCTCATGATATAGGGTGGGCACAGTTTCCGAATATGTTCTTTTTGTTAGGCCAGATTCAAACGAATGAGTGCAAACTTTGAGTGCGAACTTTTCACATCCAAGTTGCACCCGTGCGGGTCCCGTTTTCACGGATCCCTCGTTGAATTGAGTCTATCGAGGGATCCGTGAAAACTGAATAAAATAGGACATGTTCTATTTTTCAATGGATCCTTCACACAGTCCGTTGAAACAACGGCCGTGTGAACGGCCCCATTGAAATACATGCGTCTGTGTGACGGCCGTTGTTTTAACGGCTATCACACGGATGTATGTTACGGTCGTCTGAATTTGGCCATACTATGATTTTATTAGATGGCAATGTCGCACTCTTTCTGCATTTACAGCATGGATTAAAAAAACAACCTGGGTGACATCTGCATAGAGTGAATATTTCTTCGTTTCACCATTGGCTTCCCTCTAGGTAATCTGGTTTCTTTGCACAATCAAAAAGGATATTACTGTACATGGCTTCCTTTGAAATTGGCCTTTGAAATTGGTGAACCTAATACTGGAAAATGAGATTGTGAGTCTCACTAGGGACAGGAACTGAGTGATGACAATAAATTACAGTAATTGAAGTATGAACTAGAATTTCCATTTATTATTATAATATTATTGGTGCTTATATAGATATCTTTCAAAAATATAGTATGTCTCTCCGCTTCTTCTTCCAACATATCTGTATAGATTCTATTTTTCTTTTCCAGGAAACTGAAGAATTTTAGTGTGCTTTATATTTTCTCTACTTTAAGCAAAATTATTCAGAGCAACATACCTTAAACCTGAGGTCTAAAAACATCTAAACATTAAACCACCTGGTGGACACCGCTCTTTCATGTCAGCGTTCCTGAGGACTTTAAAGTGTTTGTCTTTACTTAAAACACTTGATGAGAGAAATAACTGCTTTTCATTGACAGTGTCATTAATCATGAATTGAGGCTTTACAAAATCATGACTGAAAATTCAATTATTAACACAATCACTGGGCTTTAACCTTTTTAGAATTTTTTTTCAGTTATTGACAAAGTCCTTTTACTTTTAACCTTTATATGTTTCTTTGTTTTTCTTTTAAATATAGCTGTAAGGAGCACCAACAAACTAATCTTTCATAGAGGATTAATGTTTAAAATCAAAAGAGCCAACATAGCCAACACATAGAGGTTACAGGATACATACAAGATAATTGCCACTCTTGCATTACAGCACTGGAGAGCAAGGGTTCAAATCCTATCAGGGAAATGTTCCCTGTCTGCTCAAGTTAGTTTCCTTTGGGTCTTCTAGTTTCTTATCAAATATATAAATATGCTTTACAGTAGATCAATCAGTTGCCAAAGGAACATTTACACGAGCAGATAGCGCCAATCGTCAATGTGATCAATGTAAGTGACCTAACAGAGTATAGACATGCTTTTATACAAACATTATCAGCTAAATAATATCTGAATTCATCGTTAAGACACATCATTGATTGTCCTGTGTCTGTTTTCAACCTATGTAACTACACAAAGGACCAGGGTACATTAATTGCATGTAGAAGATAGGGGTTTCAGACATCAGTATAGGAAAGGGTTCTTTACAGTTAAGTAGTCAAACTATGAAATGTTCTACCCCAAGAGGTAGTAATGGCATGTCTTATGTCTGCATTTAAAAAGGTATAAATGTGTGTGTGTGTGTGTATATATATATATATATATATATATATATATATATATATATATACACATACACACTACCGTTCAAAAGTTTGGGGTCACCCAGACAATTTTGTGTTTTCCATGAAAACTCACACTTATATTTATCAAATGAGTTGCAAAATGACTAGAAAATATAGTCAAGACATTGACAAGGTTAGAAATAATGATTTTTATTTGAAATAGTAATTTTCTCCTTCCAACTTTGCTTTCGTCAAAGAATGCTCCATTTGCAGCAATTACAGCATTGCAGACCTTTGGCATTCTAGCTGTTAATTTGCTGAGGTAATCGGGAGAAATTTCACCCCATGCTTCCAGAAGCCCCTCCCACAAGTTGGATTGGCTTGATGGGCACTTCTTGCGTACCATACGGTCAAGCTGCTCCCACAACAGCTCTATGGGGTTGAGATCTGGTGACTGCGCTGGCCACTCCATTACAGATAGAATACCAGCTGCCTGCTTCTTCCCTAAATAGTTCTTGCATTATTTGGAGGTGTGCTTTGGGTCATTGTCCTGTTGTAGGATGAAATTGGCTCCAATCAAGCGCTGTCCACAGGGTATGGCATGGCATTGCAAAATGGAGTGATAGCCTTCCTTATTCAAAATCCCTTTTACCTTGTACAAATCTCCCACTTTACCAGCACCAAAGCAACCCCAGACCATCACATTACCTCCACCATGCTTGACAGATGGCGTCAGGCACTCTTCCAGCATCTTTTCAGTTGTTCTGCGTCTCACAAATGTTCTTCTGTGTGATCCAAACACCTCAAGCTTAAATTCGTCTGTCCATAACACTTTTTTCCAATCTTCCTCTGTCCAATGTCTGTGTGCTTTTGACCATATTAATCTTTTCCTTTTATTAGCCAGTCTCAGATATGGCTTTTTCTTTGCCACTCTGCCCTGAAGGCCAGCATCCCGGAGTCGCCTCTTCACTGTAGACGTTGACACTGGCGTTTTGCGGGTACTATTTAATGAAGCTGCCAGTTGAGGACCTGTGAGGCGTCTATTTCTCAAACTAGAGACTCTAATGTACTTGTCTTGTTGCTCAGTTGTGCAGCGGGGCCTCCCACTTCTCTTTCTACTCTGGTTAGAGCCTGTTTGTGCTGTCCTCTGAAGGGAGTAGTACACACCGTTGTAGGAAATCTTCCGTTTCTTGGCAATTTCTCACATGGAATAGCTTTCATTTCTAAGAACAAGAATAGACTGTCGAGTTTCACATGAAAGCTCTCTTTTTCTAGCCATTGTGAGAGTTTAATCGAACCCACAAATGTAATGCTCCAGATTCTCAACTAGCTCAAAGGAAGGTCAGTTTTATAGCTCCTATAAACAGCAAAACTGTTTACAGCGGTGCAAACATAATTGCACAAGGGTTTTCAAGTGTTTTCTAATCATCCATTAGCCTTCTAACACAGTTAGCAAACACAATGTACCATTAGAACACTGGAGTGATGGTTGCTGGAAATGGGCCTCTATACACCTATGTAGATATTGCATTAAAAACCAGACGTTTGCAGCTAGAATAGTCATTTACCACATTAACAATGTATAGAGTGTATTTCTGATTAATTTCATGTTATCTTCATTGAAAAAAACTGTGCTTTTCTTGCAAAAATAAGGAAATATCTAAGTGACCCTAAACTTTTGAACGGTAGTGTATATATGTATATATATATATATATATTTATATTGTGAGGGTTTAGCATCAGGAGAGGTTGGTACAGCGGTTTCTTTGTAGCCAGAGACAGGGACACCGTGCATTAAAAGTCATAACAGGGCTTTGCCTGTGTTTTTATTCTTGTCAAAGAAACAGCCTCTTGTACAACAAGGCAAAATACAAAATAAATCCTGCTCGTCTGAGCACTAACTAAACAAGATATTATCTAACTATACCGAGTGCCTTCCTACCAGGCACTGGACACAAAGTAACACAGGTCTTTACTCACATAGAATACAGGCTACTCCAGCCTTAGTAGTCTCCAGTCTGAGTCAGGGGTGAGACTCCCACACACTGTGTCTGCACCTTTTTATACACAGGCTACAGGTGCAGCTAATTGAGCATCAGCCTTGTCCTACAAACAGAGATGGACTAGGGATTGGGGAACCCGCCCTGCTCTTCTCCAATCCAACTCCAGGCCCATTTTCCGGCTTTTCCTTAAGCCGAGATTGGAAAGCTAGAGCTTTCTATTGCAAGAACTACTCATTCCCTGGAGCCTAGGATACATATGACAGGATTCTAAGGGAAATGTACCTTCCCTCAATGACTTTACCTGTCACTGTCTCACAATATATATATATATATATATATATATATATATATATATATATATATATATATAGTTTAGTTTACTAATATAGCAATAACTGACATGTAATTGATTTGAGAGAGGTTGAACTTGATGGACCTGTCTTTTTTCAACCTATGTAACTAATTGTCATTTACAGAATTCACATCGGTACTCTAATAGAAGATTTATGGTAACGATCAAAAACTTAATGTTCCCCCATGTCAAAACAACGAATGATGACTTTTATGTCCCCATAAACTATTTTCCACACAGTGAAGATGTTTTTAATCCTTTATCATTTAGTTGCTTTACCAATTTTCTTTGCACCATTTTGTACGCTTGATCAATAGCATTAGAATATGACCTGTTATCTGCTCATGTAAATGGGCCTTAAAGGGGGGTTGCCAGGATTAGAAATGGCTGCTTTCTTAGGCTGTGTTCACACTGAGTTTTTTGCAGGAGGAAAAATCTGCCTCAGAATTCCGTTTCGGATTTTGAGACAGATTTTGACCTTCCTGCACGCCGTTTGCCGCTATTTTCGCTCGCGCCCATTGAGTGCTACGGGCAAAAAACTGCGAAATACGCTTTCTCTGTCTCTCATTGATGTCAATGGGAGGTCAGAGGCGTAACCATGCGAAGATAGGGCATGTCCCCTTTGTCTCCCGCGAGGCGGTTTTACCGCTCGCGGGAGAAAACCGTTTCCGTCTCCCATTGAAATGAATGGGAGGAATTTTCGGCCTTTTTTTGACGAGTTTTGCGGAGCGGTTTCTGCGCCAAAAAACTCGTCAAAATACTCTGTGTGAACAGGGCCTTACAGGAACCCTACCACACCTGTCCATGTCTATTTATTAATCTCTACTGAAGTAAATGGGCCTGATCTGCAATAAAATACACATGTGGACTGTTTCTGGAAGAAAGCAACCATGTTTATTAATCCTGGGCCAACTTTAAAATAACTGTGTAGGGGATGTAGCCAGCAGCGTTTGGGGCAAAACATGCTACTGCAGATCTCAGTTCCAGGCTAAACTTTTCTGCTTTTAAACGGGTTGTCCCACAAAAAAATGTTTTTTTTCATGAGATTTTTTCAAGATTTCAGGAGACCATGTTCATGACATAATGTATTCACCTGATAACACTTGGATGGCACCACCTGTTGGTTCATTTGCACTCCCTTTTACTTTCGGCCACCTCCGTAACCGTGACTCAGTGGACACGCATGGACTGTTGTGTTGGTGTGTCTGCACTATGCCAGGTCTCCTTGAGGATTCGGAGAGTAGGCTGCCTCTGATGCTGCAGAATCTTCTCTGATTGTCAGGGGAGCTGCTGAGCAAGTGCAACAGCAGTCTTCTCCTCTGACAAGCAGAGAGAAGAAACTGCATTAATCTGTCAGCACTTGAATACTTTTTTCTTATCTGCATCATGAAATAATTTTTTTATGGGGGGAGGGATCCGCTGCAGGTCCGGAGTGGAGCTGCTTAGAGAAAAAGTGTTGTGATGTGTGGTGCTGCGTCCCGCTCATAGTCGAGACAGGGATACTGCTTACTGCCATACAGATAAGGTAGGCAAAAGATAATAAATAGACTGAAACTTTTAATGTTCACTAAGTGTAAGGCCTAATTTACACGACCATGTGATATACGGTCTGCATGTCGGCAGTATTTCCCAGACCATACACGATGCAGAGAGCCGTACTCCTAGCATCATAGTTATCTATGACGTTAGGTGTTCCTGCCTCGCTGCAGGAGAACTGTCCCGTACTGTAATCATGTTTTCCGCATGGGACAGTAGTTCCGTGGGGAGTCAGGGACACCTAGCATCATACATAACTATGAGGCTAGAAGCCCGGCTCCACGCACTATGTTCGGGCCAGGAAATGCGGCCGACATGCAGACCGTATATCACGGACCGAACACGGTCATGTGAATTAGGCCCCATGCCTCTAGCATACAGCCGTGCTTTTGCGTCTGCAATTCATCCGCATGCATGCAGATAAATTGCAGACCCATTCACTTCTATGGCCCCCATGCAAATTACTATGGTTTTTCCGTATTTCTGCTGGGGTCGCAAGACCGGACTGCAAAAACTCAGGACAAGTAATTTTACAGTCCAGATTTGCGGATTCACAAACTGGTAAAAAAAAAAAAAAATTGTTGCGGATCCATGAATCCTGATGACACACGGATGCACAACAAAAGTATTTTTGCAGTCAAATGGACTGCTACAGATCCTTGGTTTTGCGGCCCGCAAAACGACTATTTTGTAACACATTTTGTCTGATAACCCCTAAAATACTTCTCTTTTCGCTATGGAAGTAAGCCAAGCTAACACTGTCTCGTTCACTCCATCCCCATTTATGACCCAGGTTACTTCATGGCTTGCTGAATTTGCCTCACAAGCTCGGCGGGACTTAGATCTGTCCCGCTCCACTGCGGCCGCTGCCAATGATTTACACCCTGCTGTATTCATTGTTCAATGTAGCCTATACCTACCTGAAGTTAAAGGGCTTCATCCTCCCCATTCTCTGTCAGGGAGGTAGCTGAGTTTGTATCCACAAGGCTCCCTGTCGGCTAAGCTCAAAATTGCTTAAGCTTCCTCTGATGTGGCGCGCCAACAACATCTTCTGCAGAGTTCCTGCTCCATAAGAGTCACTTGATGGTTTGTCTCCGAGGGCACCATTGGTCGGTCACCACTTGCTGTGCTGATAGAACTTGTCCTTCACACCCAGGGTATGCTACTTATTTTGTTCCATGGAATTCCTGGCAATGCCCAACCTCACCCTATTAATTAGGACTTCTTTCCAAATGCTCCACATGGACACTGGTTGAGACGTCTACACCTGTCCAATGCTTGTCTCCCCGGACCTGACGTTGGTTATAGTATCTATATGCAGTTAAAATCTAGTACGTGCTTTTCATTGCTACACTGCTTCTGACCCTTCCTTTGGCGTCACTAAAGTGGACTTTTGATTGACCTCCTGCCTTCGCCATGATGTGACTTGGCTTTTTTCTGCCATATATGTTCACCTGAGGCGTTATTGTATGACAGCTGCAGTACAGAGTCTTCATCTTGGCCCTCTGACCTACTCATCGCCCCACTACCGGACGGTGGTGTAAAAGTCCTTTGTGCCTTCATTACAGAGTGTTATCTAAGGCGCTATGCCCAATAGGTATTCTCCTTTTCCGATTTTTTTAAGCTGTCCTTTTCGCTTGGGGGTTTTGTTGCTGTATCTTTGCTTATAGCTTTTGCTTACTTAATGGCCTGTAGTTCTTTAATGCTTTAATATATATAGTGGTTCTCAGTTGTATGGTGAAGCAGTAATATACAGATGTGTCCACACTTACCTTTTCTTTAATTTGCTGAAGGACTCCAATGTCCCATGAAACCATTTCAATACAATATCGCGACATGCTAGCAAAATCATTGGCAGTCTGCAATTCACATAACAACCAGTGGGTGACCACACGTAAACATATAGCATAAAATATCTCGTGACAGAGTATGGTGAAATTCTGTTTTCCTTTTTAGAGCTGGTCATCTCGCGCCTTACATTTCAGTATCTGTTGAGATAAGAGGAAAGGTAAGGTAGGACACATCTGTACTGTATTATCCTTGTATTGTTTATTACACTGAGCGCATAATTGTACTTCTTATTTTATAATATGACCAACTTGTATTTCCACCATTTGTTGCTTTCAACACGGCTTCATGTCTGTTTTGTTATTGCTTAAAAGACCAATAAAAATGTGATTAAAAAGAAATATTTAAATATGTATATGTGCAAATGTGTGAGATTGGTTGTGAGTCCCACTAGGGGCAAATAAACTATTTAAATACATTAACCATAATACAACTCTGCAAAACTTTAAATTCCTACTTTGCCTGCTCCGTGGGATATTCTTCTGCCCTTTACGACTTTGTGCTGGAAGGGAAGTGACAGCCACTCTTGTTAATCAGATCTGTATAATGCTTTAGTAAAGTTGTGCTATGATATATCACTGCTTGCACTTGAAAATATTTACAGGCTATGTATTTTTTTCTTATCAAAATGTCTGAACCTATCGGTGCCACTGACCTGACTGATTCATGTTTCAGCACTAGATACAGCTACTCTGTATATAGAATACAAAGCAGCTGTATCTCAAAGTAATAATATTTTTTAATAAAATGCATATAGAAAGTTGTACCAAACACACTGAAATGGGTGTACATAGCCTTTAAGTAGTACTCTCTTTCATATATTTTTGGGAATTCCATATCGTACAATTCTGGAATGAAATATACACTTTAGTTTCTTTTCTTACTCACGTTTCCCTCTCGACTCACCCAGTTGCTGCCCTATTAAATGGACCTCGACCCTTTTTACCTAAGCATTCTCGAATGCTCATCTAATCTATATTTTTAGCTGGAAAGGTTGCTTTTGCTTGATCTTGGTGCATGCCTACAATATAGATGGGATATTTAAAAAGCTAAACTCTCAAGGATCATGGTTACTGATTGATCGACTACCGTCCTTTCGGACAACCTGGACAAATTTATCAAAGTCTGAGGCCTGTGGAGGTCTCAGCTGGGCATATAGAGGCAGATACGTACAGTCTGCGTGGAAATAGGAAGAGAAACCCTGTTTTGTGTTTCTTGTCTGTTCTCCCTCTTTCCCTCATGTCACCAGTTTATTTGCTTGTAAAACTTTATTTGTCCCCACTAAGGGATTATATATTGGTTCCCGTCTGCTGGTTGCAAGGACGGGCACCTGTTTTCTTTTCTGTTTCATTGCATCAGTGTCTTAAATGCTTTTGTTATGTATGACACAACCCAATCCTCATGACATTTATGTACTGTTTCACTGCTATCATTGGTGAATGTACTCTTTTGTTCTTCTGAACCCTGTTGATTCATTTTGTACACCTTTTTTCTGAAAGCTTAATAAAAATTCTCTAAATATAAAATATGGGAACACACAAAAAAAAATATTTTTAACCCCTTCCCGACATCCGCCGTATATATACGGCGCTGTCGGGAGGTGCTTCCCGCAAAGCGCCGTATATATACGGCACAGTGATGGTGCGGGCTCAGGAGCAGAGGCGGCACCGTCACCGCGGGGTGACAGCTGTATTATACAGCTGGCACCCTCCTGTAACTGCCAGGACCGGAGCTACTCTCCGATCCGGCAGATTAACCCCTCAGATGCTGCGCTCAATAGAGCGCAGCATCTGATAGGTTTTCACCCGATCGGCAACCCAGTGATGCAATCGCTGGGTTGCTGTGGCAATCGGACGCCAGAAAATGGCGTCCGAGTCTGCCTTGTACGGGAGCCGATGAGGACCCGCCTGCGGCGTGTCCTCATAGGCTTGCTGTCAGTGAATAACTGACAGCGCTAATACACTGCACTACGTATGTAGTGCAGTGTATTAGAGTAGCGATCGGGGCATCAGGCCCTCATGTCCCCTAGTGGGACAAGTAAAAAAAGTAAAAAAAAGTAAATAAAAATGTGGTAAAACAATAAAAACACACACATTTCAAATAAAAATAAAGCTAAACTGACTTTTTTCCCATAGTAAGTCTTTTATTATGGGAAAAACCGTAAAAATAAAAAAAACTATACATAATTGGTATCGCCGCGTCCGTAACGACCCAAACTACAAAACTATTATGTAATTTATCCCGCACGGTGAACGCGGTAAAAAAAAACATGAAAAACAGCGCCAGAATCTTTGTTTTTAGGTCACATCTCCTTCCAAAAAATGCTATAAAAAGTGATCAAAAAGTCACATTTACTCCAAAATAGTACCAATAAAAACGGCAATCCGTCCCGCAAAAAATAATCCCTGACACCGCTTTGTGCACGCAAAAATAATAAAGTTATGGGTCTTAGAATATGGCGACACAGAAAACAAATGATTTTATAAAAAAAGTGATTTTATTGTGCAAAAGCTGCACTACATAAAAAAAACTATATAAATTTGGTATCGCCGTAATCGTATCGACCCGCAGAATAAAGCTAACATGTAATTTAGGGCGCACTGTGGATGCAGAGAAAAAAAACAATAAAAAACTATTCCAGAATTGCTTGTTTTTGGTAATTTCCTTTACCAAAAAATGAAATAAAAAGTGATCAAAAAGTCGTATGTGTTCTAAAATGGTACCAATAAAATCTACAGCCCGTCTCGCAAAAAACAAGCCCGCACACCGCTCAATCAACTGAAAAATAAAAAAGTTACGGCACTAGTAATGCGGTGATGAAAAAACATCTCAATGCGCAGGCCGGAGGGGAACATTCCTGCAGTTTCAGGTCCCTAGTATTTAGGAACTAGGAAAGGGCAGGGACATAGCGCATCCGCTGGAAGCGAGGGTGCCAGTATTATACCAGCGCAAAACGTTCCCAGTAATATTTCCCAAACTACGAAGGAGAAAAAGTCCCCAAAAGGTGCAGAGCGTTACAAAAGGGGGATAAGAAAGAAAACCGTTTATCAGTGTGACACTGGCCTGTGCATAACGGATCGCTTCACAGCGTAACACACATCTATGGATAATTGTATTATTTACCCCATTATTATACCCTCTTATTATGCCCTGATGTACTCCGCACAGATTACATATACCCCTGATATACTCCGCACAGATTACATATGCCACCACATTATAAACTGAAATACCAGCAAAACCCCAAACAGAACTATTACCAAGCAAAATCCATGCTCAAAATGGCGGTCTTTCCCTTGTTAGCCCTACAGTGTGCCCAAACAGCAATTTATGGCCACAAGTAAGGCATTACCATGCCCGGGAGAACCCGCTTAACAATTTATGGGGTAAGATTCTCTAGGGGCACAACATCTTGTGCGGTGAATGGGCAGATCAGTGGAGAAATTGCAATTTTCACTTTGCACAATCCACTGCGTATTCATTTCTGAAAAACACCTGTGGAGTCTAAATTCTCACTACATCCCTTGATAAATGCCTTTAGGGGTGTAGTTTCTAAAACGGGGTCACTTTTGTTTGGTACATCAGGGGTTTTGCAAATGCAACATGGCGTCCGCAAACCATTCCAGCAAAATCTACGCTCCAAAAGATAAATACCGCTCCTTTTGTTCTGAATGCTCCCATATATATAAACAGTCGATTATAACCACATATGGGGTGTTACCGTACTCGGGAGAAATTACTTTACAAATGTTGGGGTGCTTTTTCTTCTCTATTCCTTGTAAAAATGAAAAATGTGTATCTAAAACTACATCTTGTTGGAAAAAAAAAATAATATTTTTCATTTTCATGGCTTAATTCTAATTAATTCAGCAAAAAACCTTTGGGATCAAAATTTTCACTATACCCCTAGATGATTCCTCAGGGGGTGCAGTTTCCCAAATGGAGTCACTTTTGGGGTGTTTCCACTGTACTAGTACTACAGGGGCTCAGCAAATATGACATGACACCCAGAAACCATTCCAAAATCCAAATGGTGCTCCTTCCATTCTGAGCCCTACCGTGTGTCCAAACAGATGTTTGTGACCACATGTGGGGTATTGTTTTACTCGGGAGAAGTTGCTTTACAAATGTTGCGGTGCTTTTTCTCCTTCAGTCATTGTGGAAATGAAAAAAAAATACCTAAACCTACATTTTCTTTGAAAAAAATGTAGATTTTCATTTTTACGGCCTAGTTACAATAAGTTCTGTAAAAAACCTGTGGGGTCAAACTGGTCACTCTACCCCTAGATAATTCCCTCATGGGGTGTAGTTTCCAAAATGGGGTCACTTGTTGGGGGTTTCCACTGTTTTGTCCCCTCAGGAGCTTTGCAAATGCGACATGGCCTCCGCAAACCATTCCTGCTAAATTTGAGTTCCAAAAGCCAAATGGCGCACTTTCCCTTCTCAGCCCTGCCGTGTGTCCAAACAGCCGTTTATTACCACATGTGGGGTATTGTTTTACTCGGGAGAAATTTCTTTACAAATGCTGTGGTGCTTTTTCTACTTTAGTTCTTTTGGAAATGAAAAAAAATTAGCTAAACCTACATTTTATTTGAAAAAATGTAGATTTTCATTTTCATGGCCTAGTTCCAAAAATTTTTGCAAAAAAACTGGCCGGTCAAAATGCTTGCTACATCCCTAGATAAATTCTTCGAGGGGTGTAGTTTCCCAAATGGGGTCACTTTTGGGGGGTTTCCACTGTTTTAGTTCCACTAGACCTGTTCAAAGCTGACATGGTGCCTAAAATATATTCTAATAAAAAGGAGGCCCAAAATCCTCTAGGTGCTCCTTTGCTTCTGAGGCCGGTGCTTCAGTCCAGTAGCACGCTACGGCCACATGTGGGATATTTCCTAAAACTGCAGAACCTGGGCAATAAATATTGAGTTGCATTTCTTGGGTAAAACCTTCTGTGGTACAAAAAAAATGGATTCAAAATGAATTTCTGGAAAAAAATAATGAACTTTGTAAATTTCACCTCTACTTTGCCTTAATTCCTGCGCAATGTCTAAAGGGTTAAGAAACTTTCTAAATGCTGTTTTGAATACTTTGAGGGGTGCAGTTTTTAAAATGGGGTGACTTATTGGGGGTTTCTAATATCTAAGGACCTCAAAGCCACTTCACAACTGAACTGGCCCCTGTAAAAATAGCATTTTGAAATTTTCTTGAAAATGTGAGAAATTGCTGCTAAAGTTCTAAGCCTTGTAACGTCCTAGAAAAATAAAATGATGATCAAAAAACGATGCCAATCTAAAGTAGACATATGGGGGATGTTAGTTAGCAACATTTTTGTGTGGTATAACTGCCTGTCTTACAAGCAGATGCATTTAAATTGAGAAAAATGCTAAATTTTTGAAATTTTTCGCTACATTTTGGTGTTTTTCACAATAAATACTGAATGTATCGGGCAAATTTTGCCAGTAACATAAAGTCCAATGTGTCACGAGAAAACAATCTCAGAATTGCTTGGATAGGTGAAAGCATTCCGGAGTTATTACCACATAAAGTGAAACATGTCAGATTTGAAAAATGAGGCTCTGTCAGGAAGGTCAAAAGTGGCCAAAGAGGGAAGGGGTTAAATGGTAGCCTGTCTTGGGCTGGAGGATACAGAGCAAGTGGAAAAAAAAAATCTTATGGACTATTATAGCTCGAGTTATGTTATGTTCAAATGTACCTGTAGATGTAGTGTCAATAAAAAGTGGATTTCAATAGATCTGTCATGACAAGGGTGCTAAAATACAATGTGCTTCTGAGGAGAAGGATAAAGTTGCATTTTGTTCTGTTTTATTTTTCTTTTCCTAAGGCTGTGTGCACATGATGTATTACGGCTCCGTGCAGCAGCCATTTATCTAGAGCCAGGAACAGATTGGAATCCCATCCTGTGAGATCTGGACAGTCTTCGGGATCAGATGCCGACCTTGGCTCTGAATATATGGCTGAGCTCTTACTGTATGAAGGGTTAGCCATTGAGTAGACAGGTTTCTCTGTTGGGTGAGCAATTCAATTCACTCCTCTCCGCAACTTGCGCATAAAGGCATAGTGAGAAATACTTAATATATGTTTTCTCCTGATTTAAGCGGGGTAGGTGGAGCACATATTAGGACTTGCTTGCATAGGTAATAATACTTTCTGATTCTCATTTTCCAAAATAAACCCATAGTAGTATGAATGGATGTGTATTGTTCCTGCCGGCACTTAACAAGTTTTCAAGTCCCAAATCTATCATCTTCTGCTTCTAAATTGTGCATTGGTGGATGTCGTATATATCGGAGAAGCAGCTATTCAACTGTTAAATAATTTACCTTGCTGCTAAGTATTCACTGTAAAGCTTAAAATCCCTGTAAATACATGACTGGCAGTTGCCTCAGGCGGAAATTTTTACTGATGCAATGAGATAAAAGTAATTAAGAAGCACGTAGACTGATGGGTAATTAAATTCATGTGAAACATTTTGTAGCTAATTACTGTGTTCTAATGACAGAATGTTTTCTATTTGTCAAGGTAAGTGTGCGTAATTACAGGACTACCACTTTCCTTACCTTAAAGTCTCCAACCATTTGGTCTTGATGGGTGCCACCAATATCATCCTCATATCTTTCTGCTCCTTTTGAAACAGAACAATTACTATGCTGAGAATTCATGCATTATTAATTATAGCAAGCATGTTCACAGAGCTGTAGTGTTAGTTACAGGCTGAGTTAGGGCTTATTCAGACGAACATATATATAGTCCGTGTGATGGACGTTTTTTTTAATGGCCGTCACACGGCTGCATATATTTCTATGGGACTGTTCACACGGCTACTGTTTTAACGGACAGTGTGAAGGGCCGGTGAAAAAATAGGACATGTCCTATTTTTGTCCGTTTTCACGGATTCCTCAATAGACAAGCCTATGAGGGATCTGTGAAAAACGGGTCCCGCACAGTTGCGACTCGGACATGAAAATTTTCCAAGTTTATACTCGTTAGTCTGAATAAGCCCTTAAAGGTTGTGTTTTTTCAAGATTTTGCTACTGATGACCTTTCCTTTAACGCTTGCAGTCGCTTTATGAATGTAGTGATCTGCTTGGAAGCTTTGAATAAATACTTTGACGTGGAAAATGTACACAAAAATAAATTTTAACAATTTTATCATGACTTGCTATGCTTTCCTATACTGCATGGATCTTCATGCACACAGCAGAGGTATGTGTACAGAAACTGTACATCAGCACATGAATTCCTTATGGTTCTGTATTATGGAGCTTTGGGCACTGTGCTGCTATGTGGTTCCTTTTCGTACGGCATCAGAATAACACAATTATATGAAATCCAGAAGAAAAATGACTTAATGAAAACGCAGCCTCTGTCTGCTGCCTTATAAAATTTTATGCACAAGGAAGTGGCGTATGGGCCCATAGCAGTCTATGGGTACCGCATTATGGATCAGTAGAATGGCCATGTGAATAAGCCATAGCAGGTGCTGAAAAGCATTGGCTGATACAGTCGAATCACATTATTATAGGAATAAAAAGGTATAGAAATGAATAGTTACTCTGAGACTCTCTCTAGCGCTGTTCCTCAGGGAAAATGCACAGTCTCTTGTCTTCATGTATAAAATAATTTTTGTGGCATAAAAAGTAATTGCAGTGCACAAGATTTCGCGTTTCGTGCCAGAATCGGGCTCTTCATGAGATACAGACACAGCATTTTTATACCTTTTTACGCCTATTGAATTACCGGCTTTCTTCGAGAGACCCAGGAACGACTCAAGGCTGACCGTTCCTTGGATGGTATACATGGACTATAACACGCATTGAGTAATTGTGCCTCACTGCACAACTAAAAGAGGTGAGCATAACTGCAAACACCCCCCCTGCCCAAAAATAATCTAAGGTCCCGACACATGAAGCGCTAATTTCTTTTTTTTTTTTTTCTGCTTATCTAACAAGAGTCATATTATTATGACCACCAGCTAATATCCAGAGTAAGAGCCATGTGCAGCACGAACAGCAGCTAGACGGGCTGGGAGTGACCTTATGGTGTTGGCAGGTTGTCTCTGGTATCTGCAGCCATGCTGACTGCAGAGCATCCCACATTTGCTGGATGGTGCGTGGGGAGGATCCATAGAGTGAAAAAGACGATCAAGGTGGTCCCGCAGATGTTCAATTGGGTTCAAGTCTGGCGAATTAGCGGGCCAGCGAAGTACTTGGAAGTCTTGGTCGTGCTCTTCCAACTACTGTCAGACATTTCTAGCCGTGTGACATGTCGCATTGTCTTGCTGAAAGATTCCATCTGCCCCAGGGAAGACAAACCGCATGTATGGGTGGACATGATCTGCAACGATGAATTCATACCCAAATCTGTTCAGAGAGTCTTCCACATGGATCAGTGGGCCCAGAGAATGCCATGAAAAAATTCCCCAGACCATAACACTGCCACCACCAGCTTGTGTTCTTCCAGCAATGGTTGCAGGGTGTTTGTTCTCTGTTTCTCGCCTGACACGCCAACGTCCATCCGTTCGATGAAGCAGAAAACGTGACTCGTCGGAGAAGGCAACAATGCATATTATCGGTTGTCCAATTCCGAGACTGCCGTGCAAATTGAAACCATTTTTTCTGATGCACCTTTGTTAGCGTAGGAGCTGTGACCATCTGTCTGCTTCGAAGCCCCATATGCAGTAGGGTTCGCTGACCTGTTTTAGACACACGTCTGGTAGCCCCCTGTTTGATTTTCACGGTGAGCTGCACCACTGTAGCGGGTCGTTCGGACCTCGCGCACCTTCGCAGCCAACAGTGACCTCTCACACCAATGGCATGGGGTTCTCCACAGTTTCCATGTCTGTTATTCCCAATGGTGCCTTTTGTCCACTCACGATACACTTTCACCACATCAGCACGTGAACAGTTCATAAACTGTGCTGTTTGAGAAATACTGCCCTCTGAGGGGTTAAACGGGTGAGATCGATACTTATATCGATCTCACATGTTCGACAGGGACGCCCCCAGCTCTCCGCACATCTGGTAGCTGAGATCAGGGAGATTTGACATCTCCCTGCTCTGTTTACTTATTCTAATGCAGCGCCGTAAAAAAGCTGATCTATCAGAATAAAGCCCATTAGTGGCCGCCGTGAAAAGGCGTATTGGCGGTCGCTAGCTGGTTAAGTATCATCAATAATAGACCAAGATTTACTACTGGACAGCATATATTTCAAGATGTCTTTTTATGTTTGCTCTTAAAGAGATATTCCCATCGCTAAGATATGCCATTACCTTATGATCAATGGGGGCCGACCTCTCGGACCCTCGCCAATTTTCAGAATGAAGGTGCTGCCGCAGTGATTTAGCGCTGCATCCCCTTCACTGTTTTTTCATTCATAGCGGTGCTCTGGCCACCCACTGTGTAGGGTACTGCAACACATCCCCAGTGCACAGGGAAAACTCAGAAGGGGACTCGCCACTAAATCAGAGCTGCGGCCCCTTCATTCCCAGAATCTGTCTTCGAGGTCTCCCCACGGATCCTAAAGTAATGGCATATCCTATCGATCTGGCATCACTTTATAAGATGGGAGTCACATTTTAGATCCCTATTTTAATCACATTGTGTTTTTTCTGGTTTCACTGCCTGTGGCTTTTGTATTATCATAAAATACTGCCGTATAGTCTGTAAGCGGCCAGCAATTAACATTTGTATGAGCCGTTACTGATATTCTGTGGTATTTAGAGAAATTTCCAGCCTCAAATTCTCATTACCATTGCTAGAGCTCGACTTCATGTTCCGGCCTGTTCATGACTCAACAACTATTTTAGTAGCAGTTATTTTTTTGTCATGTTAATACATAGCATTCACCTTTTTTTAATGCAAATTAAAAGTATTCGAGGAGTGTGTAACCTCAATCAACCAGATGTCAATTGTCTCTTCTTTTTTTAATTTAAAATATGTAAAATGTTTAATTAACACCTATGTATAGTATTTTTGTCTTGGAACATAATTGTTTTTTGCACATCTTACATATATCTACCTACCTTCATTAATTGTATTAAATATTGTCTAGCTGTCAAGCTGAAGAATAACACCATGAATTTTAGCAGCTTGGTCTCCTCCAAAGGTGCTAATTAGGAAGACGTGTCGTGAGGGGAGCCTATTAGGATATGACAATATAATTTAGACATGGGGAACAGTTGAGCTAATTTTCACAGATTTTTAACTTTTCCTTAAATTTTATTCTAGACTACTAAATTTTGTTTAGGTTAGCAGTAGATCACATAGATGTTGACTAATACTATCTAGCATGAGTGCTGTAAGTGCCGTAGTTATCCTGATAGACTGATACTCAGTGCTGCGGTTTATGTTCCATTAGGGACTGTATATTTATCAGATGGTTTCGTTCTTCCTTCAAAATGACGGGATAACGGGCATGTGTCTGATTCCCCTGTCTTCTATTATTCATTAAAGCAAGCAATTTTTGAAGCTGATGTGTAAAAACTATATTTATACCTGTATCCAAGTCACACGCTTGTACCATATAATGTTTCCTTTTTATATACTTGAGATGGATGTATTAGACTTATTAGCCTTTACAAAAGTTTTATTTTTGCGATGTGGTGTGAGCGTTTTGTACACGACAACCAATGTGTGTATTGAAGGCAGATGATAGTATTTGTCGTACCTGATGACATCTGCAACATCTAGTTGGCTCGTGGTTGAAGCTTTTTCCATTTTTATAACCTCATGTTAAGACATTATTCATATACACTGCAGTAGGTTTTTCAATGTGTCACAACTCTAAAATTAGATGGCGGTTTTCTTTTTTTTTTCTGTCACAAGTAGATCCTAAACAGAGGGAAAATGCTTAAAGCAATTCCTAATAGAAATTATTCAGATTGCTACTTTCATCTTTCAACGTGCCTTATAAAATGTATATGAATAAATGTTTGCATCTGATCAGATACTAATGGAAGTTGCTCCAGCTTTTCTATACGCTCATTTTTATGTTTTGAAGCTAGTCCGGGGCAGAACATGTAATTTGAGACCTTACTCATGAACGTTGCGACATTTAAATATGTCCAACACATCACTGAAATGCATGGCCTTTAATACATAGGGACTAAATTTCTCCCTATGATTGTATTGATACATTTTCTCCACTCTACCTGAATATAGGGAATTTCCTTCTTGTTCCCTTTTGGATGAAAGTCAGGGTGTAATGTACATATGTTTCATAAAATGATTGTGATCACCCCATTTCAAACTCCTGGTATGATGGCTATTGGTCTTGTAGTCCTTTGCTTCCTGGGTTAGCACAACAGTCACATTAAAATTGGTAAAACCCTCATGAAAATGTTACCTCTTGTTTATTGTAATTATGAAATTATTTCTCAAGTAAATATAGATGGCACATAGGGTTGTGGGCACACTGTGCAGGGGTGGCACAGTTTCTTTGAGAGCAGCCAGGTCTTTATAAACCTGTACAACCCCTTTAAGTGCATTTCAAACCCCTTAGTGACTAATTTTAGCCGTAAGGACCAGCTTTTCTGGTTTTGTTTTTATTTATTTTTATTTTTTTAATGGAATTTACTGTGCAGGATAAATCACATATATTTATTTTATATTACAGGTTGTGTGTTTTTTTTTTTTGTTTTTTTTTTTTCCCATAATATAACGTGTAAGGGAAAATAAGTTGATGTTTTTTTAAAGTAAATTTTGTAAAAACACTTCAGTGCGGTGGTCAGCATTGACCGTGGCATCTAAGGAGTTAAACGGTCGGGTTATGGAGTAAAGATAAAAAAGATCCATATGTGACAATCCGAGAAAGTATGTTCCCTAATTTATAAAGGTGAGGGGGCAATATCCTGTATAAGAGTCCATGTTATGCCGCCCTCTGGGGTCAACTAAATCCATACAGCGACAGGAAAAGGATCACAGATCATCCTCCTCTCCCTGCTTGCTGCCAGCATGTCCTCCTCACCCCCCCCCCCCTCTCTGCTCTTCTCACAGGCTAAAGTGAGAAGTACAATTTATGCAGCTCCGACTTCAATCTGCTCTAACTCAGATTCTCGACTTTAAAACAAGACAAAATCGTGGTTCTAGACCCATTCGAGCTAGAGCCTTTACAATAGCTGATGCCTTTGCACTCGCACTGCCCGGACTGTGCTCAGGTAAACTGTAAGGTCCTTTACCTGCAGACCGAACACTGCTCGGGATGAACTGTTAGGTGGTTAAATCATGCCTGCTTTCTTCCAGGATCTGCTCCCTTGTTCATAAGCTGTGTCTGGTATTACAGCTCAGCCTAATTTGTTTCTATGAGCCTTGGTGGTAATACCAGAAGCCGCCTATGAACAAGAGTGGCGCTGTTTCCGGAAGAAACAATAATATTTTTCTATAATCATAAACCATTATAATCAAGAAATGCAATGCATGTGTAGTTAAATACAGCAAAGAAAAGCCACCACTCCAATCCATTAAAGCGTACCTGTCGTTTGAGGTGACTTTTTCAGGATAAGCTGAGCTAGATCTGCACATGAAGAATAAGACTATTTCTGGCCGTTCTATAAATTGTTTGACATTTTTCAGCAGTTTTCCCCTCTTCAGGCTCCTATTTATTTATTTCTGTTTCTTATATAGCGCCAACATATTCCACAGTGCTGTACATACTGTCCCCATCGGGACTCACAATCTAAATTCCCTATTAGTATGTTTTTGGGGTGTGGGAGTAAACCGGATTACCCGGAGGAAATCCACGCAAACACGGGGAGAACATACAAAATCCATTCAGATGTTGTCCTTGGTTGGATTTGAACCCAGGACCCCAGTGCTGTAAGCTCTCCTCCCTAGTTCTCAGTTTTCCCTACTAGTGGGTTTGAACCTAACGATATGTTCACACGCTAAAGTAAAAATGGTTGTAAATTACGAAGCTGTTTTCAAGGGAAAACCGCCTCTGATTTTCAGCTGTTTTTAAAGCATCAAACGTTTTGTGATGCGTTTTTTGTGGAGCCGTTTTTGGAGCTGATTTTCTATTGACACAATGAAAAACTGCTCCAAAAACGGCTCAAGAAGTGACATGCACTTCTTATGTGGCGTTTTTTTACGCGCCGTTTTTTCAAACAGCCACGTAAAAAACACCCCGTCTGAACAAGACTCCTTTTTTCCCATTGAAATCAATGGGCAGATGCTTGGAGGCGTTCAGCTTCTGTTTTTTCAGGTGTTTACGCCCCGAAAAACAGCTGAAAACACAGCATGTGAACGCACCCATCTGTTATCATGTCTGCCTTACACAGCACAAATAGAGAAGAGCATGTAGTGCTCCCCAATTTCTTTATAGCACACCCTCAAACAGCAGCAACATGGATGACATCATCAAGCAGTAATGCCGTAAACAAGGCTGTATAGCGGCCGTGCTGCAGTACTGCAGCTCTACTCCTTTCTTTTGCGAGTCGTCTTTTCACACCACAGCTTTATAATATATAATGTGTTGTACAACCTCTCCTGAAGGCAGGCAGTATATGCCTGCTGCTTCGCTATTACAATGGGCCACCTTATGGAAGTAATTGACAGAGTAAAAAGTGAACCTAAATATATGATGTAGCTAATTTTGTTTGATTGCTTGTTAGTTATATTATAAATCCATTAGCGTCTCCACTATTCCTAGAGCAGTTTAGAGTCCTGTTTGTTTGATGTCCACTTCGTCTCATAATTCAGCACAAGCATATTTTGCTTTTGATGTGTATTATACGCAACACTTTGTCATTGATTTTAGGAGAATACATCAAACTGGCTGCTATTTGATGCTTTGTCCTGTCCAGCATTTTTCTTCTTTAACTTGCAACTTTTTTTTTCTTTTTCTATACCGCAAAAAATCTAAAAGGGGTTATTAGACTTGCTATTTTGAAATAAGGGACCTAGGCAGGTGTTTATGTATGTGGAATTTAGTCACGCTGCCAGAGTGTTTGACTTAAAGAATGGGGTTTTATGTGCCATTCTAAATATGAAGAAAGTTGGAGTAAAATGTGTCTAATTGAATAAAAGATGCGCGGAGCTGATGAAGCATTAAAGGGGTTTCCCACGTACATCCTCCTTTTTAAATGTATAGGCAATGCAAAGTTAGGCGGGATTCACACGACCGGGTCCCGCCCGAGCCCGAGTGTCGGCCGGTAAAATCGTCCATTTTGCCCGGCCGGTTTGCATTAGTTTTGCATCCGTTCCGGGCCGGGCAGATCTGGACAGTGACATCAGTGGCAACTCCTGAAGGGGAATCCCTATGTGTTCGGGGATTCCGCTTCAGGAGTTTCCCCTGATGTCACTGCCCAGATATGGACAGAGACATCAAGCGCTCTGTCCAGGAGCGGAATCCCCGAAAACACGGGGATTCCGCTCCTTCAAGGAGCTAAAGTGCGGCTAGCACATAGCAGAGCGGGGAGAAACCTCCCTGCTCTGCTATAGTGGCGTCGCTACAGTAGTAGCAGCCGCAGCAGCTGCTAGCGGCGCCATGGAAGGTGTCGCCGGGCCAGGGCGCTTTTAAAACAAGCAGGGGAAGGGAGCCAGCGCAGCGCTCCCTTCCACCTGCTGTACACCCCGGCCCTGCCACACAGTGTACAGCCATTCGTCCGAATGGCATCAACTCCTCCTCCTCACATGCACTCTGCGCTGTGAGGAGGAGGAGATAGAGCGCAAGCGCCGGAAAACCCGGCCATCACTCGGGACACATTCCGGTGATGGCCGTGTATTACCCAGCCCCATAGATTTCTATGGGAGCCGGGCGGCCGGGTACCCGGCCGAAAATAGAGCATGCCCTATTTTTTGACGGCCGGTTTTCCCGGCCATCAAAAAATCGGTCGTGTGAATAGCCCCATTAGGGGTCTATTATTCCTAATACAGCCGGTTGCCGGCCGATTTATGAACGGCCGGCACCCGGCCGGGAAACCCTGTCATGTGAATGAGGCCTTAAACATGGGCAAATAGTAAGTAATTACAAATATTGCAACGTTTTACAGTTCTCAGCATACCTACTGCCTGTTTTTCGTCCCCTTGTATTTGTATGTTGCCCTTCGATTCGACCATGAAGGGCTGTTACATCTATAGTCATGCATGTATAGATACAGACCATAGATTCTTCTTGTGGCCGGCTTCCCTTATTGTGAATGCGATTTTTCATAACTCGTGCCGTTTTTGGACCAAGCAGCAGCTTATCTAAAAGGCTGCGCATGCACAGAAAAGATATCTGAAGCGAGATAATACAGGCAAAGCTCAGGAGCGCGCTCCGCAGACAGAGGAACTATGGGATTTGTAGTCTGCAGCGGTCATGTGACTGCTCGCTCTATGCCTAAAAGGAGATTTGCCACGAGTTGGAGTGGAGCTGCTGTGGACCAGACAAAGCGAAGAAACAGTCATAATGCATAGTATCTTCAAATTATATTTGCGAACTTAGACATGTACATCCATTAGGATTTTTACGGTTAGGGTATGTTCACACGCAGTGGTTTCAGACGTAATTCGGGCCGTTTACGCCTGAAAAAATGGCAACATTACGCCTCCAAACATCTGCCCATTGCTTGCAATAGGATTTACGGTGTTCTGTTCCCATGAGGCTTAATTTTACGTGTCGCTGTCAAAATACAATGCGTAAAAAGATGCCCGCGAAAAAGAAATTCAGGACACTACTTGGGACGTTTTTGAAAGCGTTTTTCATTGACTCCATTGTTAAGGAAGATAAGTCTAGGAGTCTGACCTCTTTAATTTAACTATCCGATAGATGCCCTGATAAAGCTAAAATAGGGTGCACTGCATCCACAGGACCATAAAGAGGGTTCTCTTCTAACCAGCATTGTTCCTCTTGACTGATTGGTTAGTACGGATCACACAGCCTGATCTATGACACCTTCCCAGTGCAATAGCATCCACTTGCTTCGTTTTCTTTTCAACAAGTTTTATTGAGTTTTTTCAACAAAGTAAGGAAATATATTGCATAAACATACACAAAAAAAAAAAAGGGGGGGAGATACACAATATATAATATATCGCAACTGATACAGAAATGTACTAGGCCACTTGCTTCGTTTTATTAGAGTACCTATTAGATACCCTAATTTTAAGAGATCTGCCCCTTTTCTTGCAAACCTACAGACTGTAGAAGAGTGGACGGATGGACTACAGGATCTGACTGGGATTGTTTGTATTCTGTTACCATGAAGACACTGAAGTCTGCGTAGGAGCGGAAGATACAAAAATGGTGGACTATTAATTTTTTTTTAATCTAGATACTTTGGAGCAATATAATAAATTGTAGCAAAAGTGCGCATACCTCTGCCACATTTTCCGGGTGGTTCTATAATATTTTTCCCGTGTGTTTCCTGGGATAAAGGGACATTGCCTAAGCACTTCCCCATTTACTTCTATTACATATTCTAATTCTACGTATTGTAATATAATCTGACCGTTTACTGTGAACAGTTTCGTAAATACAGTAAGTTGAACAAATAGTTCTGAAATGTTAAAGCTCAGGATGAGGTAAGTAGAATAAAAAAAGAAACTAAATCAGTCTGCACATAGTCTGTTTTGTATTTTGAGATGCAGGGGTCAAGATCTAGCGAATAGAGGGCATTTTCCCAAGTTACACACAGTTTACAAGGTTGGCTTAATAACCTTAGCAAATATGTAGAACAATAGTCAGTGCAAAGCACCAAGTCACTGATTTTAGGGAATCCAGACATTCTCGGCAGACTGTTAAGCTGAACCACATGGAGCTTTTTGTAATCAGTTGACTTGTTTTTCCCTTTTCATGTCCTAAAGAATGTATTTGTCCACATATTCTTACTTTTCCATGCATGACTGGTTGTATTTCAACATCTGGACTATAAAATGGTTGTACCAGAGTTGGTGATGTTGCTCTTTTGAACATGCTTTAGATTTTTTTTTCAGTTAAATAACATTGTGAAAGCCTTTTTTACATGAATCTGTATGTTAGGAATTCATATTATTTTACTCAGAATTTTTACAACAACCTCTTTCTCTAGAGTATTTATTTTATGATGTATATTTTATTATTTGCACTAATACAACCTTAATATCGAAGGTGCTCCCAGGAGCCGTGTAAATATCTTGATAAGAACTCACAAGTATGTAGTCATTTCAAATTTCCCTTCGTTTTTTTTGTAGCTGGTCCCTCCTTAGTCATTATTCAGACGGCCGTGTTAAGTCCGTGATGCATGCACCATGTGTCGGCCGTATTTCTCCGACCAACCACAGTTCAGGGAGCCAGGCGCCTAGCATCATAGTTATCTATGATGCTAGGAGTCCCTGCCTCCCCATGGGAATACTGAAAACATTATTACAGTACCGGACAGTATTCCCATGGGGAGGCAGGGACTCCTAGCATTATAGATAACTATGATGCTTGGAGCCCAGCTCCCTGAACTGTGGTCGGTCTGGGAAATACGGCCGACATGCGGTCCGTATATCATGGACCGAACATGGCCATCTGAGTAAAGCCTAACATTTTTCAGACTCCGTGCTGCTCTTATCCACAAGCTCTGTTTTTGTGTGTTCGGTGCAATATGGAGAGGCGTAACTTGAACCTCCTTAGCCCCATTGCAAAATATGTTGCAAGGCCACCCCGAACCTTCCCTCATTTATGGTGTTGATCCTATCATGTGGGGCAGAGGGACCATTTGGACCTGCTCACGCTCCGGGGCCTAGGAGTTACCACCAAATATAGTAGATTATTTTCCCTCCTTATTTAGATCATCTTAGGCTGCTATCCCTTTGGCTGCTACTCATGTCAACTGATAAATGGGCCTTTCCGCTAAGCAGAATTGTACTATTTTGACTCCAATTTAATTTTTTTATGTAGGTTTTGTTAATTTTTAACAGATTTTGCTAACCTGCTAAAACTAAACATGTCACTTGTAATACATGTCTTTAGCCAAATAGTAAGGAACTGTTCGTTAATAAGGACTTCTTATCACTTACTCAATGCAACATGTAATTCAATTGTTATAAACACATGACTGTGTCACTTTGTAATTTATGGCTGTATAATTGGTAGCCCGCCATCCTGAGCGGTAAGAGTATTGTTTTTCAATGTGCAAGCTTTAGATCTTTTCATTTGACTTGCCATTGTGGACACTGTGAATTAATTTAATAAAAAAAAAAATCTACAAGTATTGCTGTCTAGCACTAATACTTGTTGTTACACGCTTGCAAGTCAATGAGTAAGCTTAGGGTAAAAACAAGTTTGTGTGCCTCAATGGTTTCTAGAAATGGTTTCCCAATGCTGGTCCTCAAAGGAATGTAAAATAATTTTTATTTAAAAACAAAAACAAATGTGCCCGTATTCTGCTCACTTTACATCGGTCTTAGGCTTTGCTCACATGGACGGATAGGCTGAGTAAAAGCACGCAGTGTATCCGCCCTGTACTTAGCAGGGAATTCCGGGTGAAAGAACACACCAAACTGTGATGAAGTTTTTCGCCCGGAATGTCCGCTGGGAAAAACTGCAGCACTTAGAGGCCGGCCTCGTAAGATGCCGTTTCTGTGATTGGCTGCAGCGGTCACATGAGATGAATAGTCATCCAAGGAGGCCGGACTGGAGGAAGAAACACAGACTCCTGGGTAAGTATAAGTTTTTTTTTTTAGTTCTTTGTGGCGGAATTGCTGCGAACCCGCCGCAAAAACAGGCAACAACTGCTATTTGTTGTGGGTTTTACCTCCCCATTGAATTCAATGGGGAAAATCCGCAACAAATAAGCAGCGTTTACGCAAATACAATTGACATGCTCCGGAATAAAATTCCGCACTGCAGGTCAATTTATGAGCATTTTTTCTGCTCAGTATTTACTCAGCGCGTGAATGAGATTTGTTTGATCTCATCCACTTTGCTGCTACTGTTTCTGCAAAAAATCTGCCATGTTTCAACCTAATGCTAAATCTCTGAAAGAATATATAGGAATATCTGTAAAATCACTGTTAAAATTAGGGACTCTGAGACCGTTTTATCCCCACATACCTAAAAGTGCAAGTTATTTATCTTCAGGCACATTTGTTTGAGCATAGAAGTTGATCGTTTTCGAATTTCAGTGGTGGTCCAATCATTTACAAATTCCTATGGCTGTGTACACACCGCAGTTTTTCAGCAATTTTGAAAAAACCTTGCAATGTGTTAATAGCCTAAGAGATTGTGTTGCATCAAAATATGCCTCGTGTAAATGTATTTTTTTTTACTATTTAAAAAAAATTAGGGCATGTTTGCAGAGTTGTTGGTCATATCTGGTCTTTAGAGTGATGAATTGTAAAAGGCTTTTGTATCACTTGACATTTTATGTATTTGGCACCAATACCAGAATTAAAATACCCAGCACCTTGGCTCATATTTATAAAAATGATGTTAAATAAGTTTATAAACACAATTTTTAAATAGATGAAATGTCCTCCACTTTCATTAAAGAAATTGGGAAATAAATTACAGGGTTATGAAAAAATCTTCTGACTGTTCTACGAATGTAATAAAGAATCTTATTTAGTGACCATATCCATTGTAATAGCCTTTGCCCCAAATAAATCCTGCATTTGCAGCAACGACCCAATTATACACTTTACATAGTAAAATAGAGACATTAGGAAAATTGTTTAGTAGAACATTTTAAATCTATTACATTTTATTTTCTAGTTTACCCATATTAATGAAAAAAAAATGAATGAAATATTTGAATATTTAAAAATAAAACATACAAAATGACACAACAAGGCTGAATTCACACATACCGTTGAGCCAAATACAGTAGTGGAAACAAAAGGGAGAATATAAGTGTTTCCTTCAGCCTTTTACTTTTGGATCAACTTTTTATTTTGCCTATAAAACATGTGCACCAGAAACGTCATGTGGGATTCCAAACTAACTTTTTATTTATTAGGGTTTAACTAAAGTAGTTTAACCTGTTACAGCCTGCCTGGTTATTTGGGCCTGAAGTACTTCTAGATATAAAGGACTTATTCCACCAATTTTGTGTCATATGACAGATTATACATTTTTACAAATTAAAGGAACACTTCCAGAATAACCGACACACTGCTTTGCCTTGTTCTGAACCCGGGCAAGGCCAGCGCACCACACATGGTTACTCTCTTCTTGTGCTCTTTGAATCCATGTGTCATTCACTTCAGGCTGTATTTTTTTTGTTAGGAGCCAGAATTCTGGTACATGCCTTGCACCAAATGTATTATGTGTCTTAGACACACTTTCCACTTTCCTTGACCGTTTTGAAGTGTCTCAAAAAAGGGGCATGGTCAAAAGGAGTCATGAATTGCTCTAGATTTATTAACGGCGTGATGTAAAGTACACCGGCAAGTTGTGCCAAGTTTATCATAATTTGGCACAATTTCTCTCCGTCTAGTCTAGTTTTATCCTGTCTAAATTTAGGACAGTATTAACCCCCATTGACCGTTTTGCCTGTAGTGTATAGGACTCTTCTGTATCCGCTGTAGCTTGACAACTGTGTAGGGTCACACGCAGTAGCCATTCCCAGAACTGGTAATAGTCAGAATGTCTTAATGGCTTAGGCCGTGCGGCTTTGCTGGACAAATCCCACACCGTGCATTGCTAGAGCATCACAAGTAGCCTTTGATGGAAGGCCTCACCAGAGACTTCTACGGAAAAGACCAGTGAGGCTGAGTGGCTGAAACCATTCAAGGGATAAATAGTTTAACATCTTGGGAAAATGCTAAGTGATAAAAGGGTCTTGAAATAGTCTTTGTGTATCGAAGTTTTAGGAGACATGGGTTTCAGGTTTTTTTTTTTGTGTATTCTCTTGCTTTCCTGATCATACTATAATCCCAAGCGTGCAATCCTCAGCCCACAGGCAGTCACTTAACTTGCCTATTAGACTTCTGTGCTTCTTGCCAGTGGAAAAACAAAACCTTACAGACACTTTAATGGTTTCTGCTCTGTGACTCTGAAGAATTCATCCTGCAAACTAACTGTACAGTAAATGAACTTAGGCAATAACAGGGGATTTAACCGTCGGAACTGTACAAATATACACTCTGTAAGAAGTGTATTTTTCACTTGTATTTTACATTTGTTTTGAAAGGTGCCGGTGTGACAAGCGGTGTAACATTTTTTATTTCATGCCTTTAGTGGCTGACATGATTATTTACTCTAGTGGGCAGCCGGTGCCTACTTATCACTTGTTAAACAAACCTTAAAACATGGGTTTATATTCTAGCATAAGACAGAACGTTCTGAGAAATGGTTCTTTAATGCTTTTAGTTATATCTTGTGCCTTTCATGTTTTTTAAAGGTTTTTAAGACTGTGCTCACATCACATTTTTTGCCTAGGTTTGACGTGTACGTCAGGACGAATCTCCTGACGTATACGTTAGAGGTAGGCTGTGATGGATGCCTGACAGTGGCATCCGTCACCGTCAACTATAATGGAATTCGTAAAATGGATGCGTCGTGAACTAGGGTCATGAGAGTTTACGACTTATCCGTAAAATGGATACCGTTATAGTCGATGGTGAAGAATGCCAATATTAGGCAACTATAATGGTAGCCTGCTACTTACTGGGTGGTTTAAACTAATGCCTTTTGCCTCCTGTTCAAGTAAGGGATAATCTTGCGAGTTTAGAACTGCGGAGGATAGACAGAGTCCAACATACTGTAACACTTCTTTAAGAAAACGAAGCTTTATTATATTCACACCATGTTGCTTAAAAAAGCGCTTTAAGGTTTTTTGCAGGATGGAATACCGTAGTCTACTATGCTATTCCATCCTTCAAAAAAAGAGATATACGGACGTATACCAGCCTGATGGATGCCAAAGAAATATACTTCTGGCCTCTGTCTGGCTAATGAAGACCTAAGTACATGTTTAGCGTGTTCGTTGGGAGCTTTCACGATGTGCATGCTAAACGTAGGGCAAAAACATTTTGTGAACAGGGCCTTAGGCTCTTACATTTTAAATGTAGTGTATGTATCTTCCATGCTTTGTGGGAAATTGAGCCCTAGGTTGGAGTTTGAGGAACAGGTCAGAATTAATATTTTGATGCATTTTATTTTTTTTGTAAGCTAAATCTCGGAATACAAAAAAAAAAGTGTTAAACGGTCAATTAGGCCCTCTGCACCTGTTGCCAATTTTCCGTTTGTATTTTTCCACACAGAAATCAGAGCGTGCAGCGGATTTTAAAATCTGTTCTAGAAGTTAACTGCGGATTTGACCCTTTTCAATGTACAAGAGGTGGAATCTGCAGCAAAATCTGTAGATCTTGCGAATATGTTGCTGAAAATCTACTACGTGTGTTGGTACCCTTATACTTCTTCCTTTTAAGCTGCACTCTTTTGGGCCTTATGGTGTAATTATTTGTCATTCACTGCCACTGAAAGCAACCTGAAAAACATGTAAAAACATCAAGAAGGTAATTAAGATGAATTACAAAGATTGTAGATTTTACAGTTAAGGTTGTGTTCACAAATATTGGTTGTGTGCCACACAGTGACAAACCGCATGCGTGTTTGGTGTTCTAAGTCACCGTTTTTATAGGTGAAACGTGTTTTTTTTGCATAACAATATATGTTTTGTCTGGCATGTCCCTTCGATTTGCATATACATACAATCTGTTTACCGGTTTTTGTGTTGAAAAATGCTTTACCAAGGGGGTGGAAAACCCTCAGATATAATATACATAAGTGTAGAGATGGTACCTAACCTTTGGTAGTTCTTTCTATTGAAATGAGTAGATGAATATGTTCCTTAGCTCTTTGGAAGATCTTGCTTGACTCTGGGTTTCTTGATTCTGCATCACTATATAGTTCTGCTTCAGAATGGGAAGTTAGTTTGCTGCGTAAAGGACCACTGATCCGATCTGCTCGCACAGTGAGGCCAGATGAGCTGAGGCTGAAGGAGTTCTGGCAGCTTTGCACAAGCTTGTATAATGTTAGGGTGGAAGCCCCATTCATCAAGCTTTCACTGAGGATTAATGATATCATCTATCATTTTGATGAATTGGGTGATATTTTTCTGTTGGTAACCACTTTGAGTGATATAAGATTTAAGAAAAAAAAAAAGTTGTGTAGACAGGCACTGGGAAAAGGGCAGGGTATAAAACATACAATGAGATTTGGGTCATTAGCTTAATTAGATTTTGTGTATTCATGGCCCGGATAGATATGTGGTACTTTATGAATCATCCCATTAATCATTTTATTCTTCATGTATTATTCTTAAAGCTAATATCATAGCATTATGTATATTCAGCCGTTACAAGTGCACAGTTCTGTAAAGTGTTAAGGAAAAAGGAAAATGCTGTTCTCTTTTTGTGGCTCACGGCGTTACCTTTCTAACTATTTTGGGTTACATACTCCAAAAATGGAATATGTTAATGGTCTTCCTAGGACCTTGGTTCTAGAATGTATATGTGTGTGTACACATGATAGACTGCAATGTGCATCCATGTAGGGGCAGAGACTGATGGAGGTCTATATAATCTGTGTACAGATTCTGCTACGTGTATAATGTAAAATTAAATTGGGTCTGTTCGCTACTTGCAGTCAGTAAAATAAATCCTATATTTGTTTATCAGAATTGGGCAAATCAAAGCAACCAATTGGTCAGATTTATTATTACTGTCTGGAATTTAGTTCTTAAAACTAGAGCAGGCAGATGATGTGCCAGATTTATCAAAGTGGTGCATGTTGTGTGATAGATTTGGTGCATCTTGCTGGATATGTTAGACACTTTTCTCTAACGTACTTACTCTAGGCCAGTATTTTGCAACAAAACGTTGGTGCACTTTATTAATAAATTTGGTGCATTTTAGCATGCCACAGCCCTTGCACTCTTTTCTATATACTTTAAAAAGTGTCTAGTAAGGCACAAAAAGTGTCTAAAGCACATTATAAATATGGCGCACGACATGTACTCCTGATTTTTGGCATAATACGCGCTAGAAATCTGGCGCGTTTGCCATAGTAAATCTACCACAATGTGTCAAAGTTGGGTTTAAAATGTTATCGCTGGTTATTCTGGTCCTGTGGTCCCAACTGGAATACTGCGGCTCATCTTTGGAAATTTTATTCTTGCACCTGTTGGAAGCAAAATCTCTCTGCTTTCATAAAGGGGTATTCCCATCTTAGACATTTATGGCTTATCCACACAATATAAATAAATGTGTGTTCGATGCGCATCCCAGCTCTGGAACCCTCACCTATCTAGGCGGCCGCATCCTCTGAGAGTCAATCGAGTGGCCGAAAATGTTGAAAACTGTTCGACTGTTTCTCTAACTCCTGTAGACGTGACGGGGATTACGGAAACAGCCGAGCACATGAGCCAAGCAGAGTAACTCTGTGGATAAGGGAAATGTAAAAACAGTTATCCTGTGACATAAAATTGATGGCTTACACTCGGCACCCCTGCCAATCAGCTTTTTTTGGGGGTCAGCACTTCGGTGACCACTGCTCTTCCTTCATTTCTTACACAGCTCTGTACTGCACAGCACTGTCACATTTGTAGAGGCTGTGCACAGTATTACAACTTCCTTCCATTTACTTGAGGACAAGTGCAGTTGCACATGACCAAGTGCCACTTGGGCCGTTTCTCATGGCATCCGAGTGGCACCTGATAGTTTTCACGGACCCATTGACTTTAGCGGGTGAATCGGGCCCGTGAAAATGCACCAGACTTTCCGATCCGTGGAAAGTTAGGACACGCCCTATCTTTCCACGGATCATGGACGGGACCTGGCCGGCACACACGGTCGTGTGCATGTGGCATAGGCCATCAAGTTTGTCACCGGATATCCTCTTTAACACAGTCCGTTCATTTATACATTTCCAGGAACAACAGAGGGTTGGCACAATACAGAGGTCTACGAAAAGATACTCCAGAATTATTTCATGGAAAAATAAGTGTTTACTAAAATAGACATATCAGTTGAGACGACCTGTCCTCTTTAAGTCATGTATGGATTTAAAATGTTTGTCTGCTTTTCAAAATAAAGGATAACATTGAAGTTCTCTTGTCACATCATAAAGTATCCTCTGCAGCCTCCCCCTGTTCCTCTCTGGGTGTCCTCTTATTCCCACAGTATGGTGAATACCTAATTAACATATACAGCTGTGTGCACTTACTTTTAAATGCACGCAGCTCAGTGTGTTCATATGTAGATTTTCCCGTCAGCAGGTGCCCTTACCCCATGGCTGTATGTAGACACCGGCCTACTGTTCATGTAGGTATATTTAGTCTAACATTGGTAATAGATCCAGACTGATTTTTGTACCAATAAAATTCCTTTAATCTGTCATCTGATCCTCACCAAATAATCCTCTCTAGCATTGAACAAACTAAGGGTATGTGCACACGGTTATAGGCTTTTTTGTCTGAAAAGACAGACTGTTTTCAGGAGAAAACAGCTGCCTCGTTTCAGTCGTAAATGCTCCTCCTCGTATTTTGCGAGGCTTCTCTGACAGCCGTAAATTTTGAGCTGTTCTTCATTGAGTTCAATGAAGAACGGCTCAAATTACGTCTGAAAGAAGTGTCCTGCACTTCTTTTGACGAGGCTGTATTTTTACGCGTCGTCGTTTGACAGCTGCCAAACAACGACACGTAAATGACAGGTTGTCTGCACAGTACGTCGGCAAACCCATTCAAATGAATGGGCAGATGTTTGCCGACGTATTGCAGCCCTATTTTCAGACGTAAAACGAGGCATAATACGCCTCGTTTACATCTGAAAATAGGTCGTGTGAACCCAGCCTTAGGGTCCTTTTACACCTACCAATTTTAGCCGTAACAACGATCACTGATCAACAAGACCGCTCGTTGATCGGCGCTCGTTTGCTTTTTCCACAAGGCGCTATGATCCGTAATGTTACTACGATCGCTCGTCCCCATGCATTACCATCATGTTGGCAGCACATCTTGTTTATACAGGGAGCTTTTCTGCCGACAATGATATTTTGTGCTGCATAAACTATATGATCAGCTAATGAATGAACGTTTGCTTGTTCATCGGCTGCTCGTTGCGCCATTTACACAGGGCAATGATCGGGAATGAGTGTTCATATGAACGCTCGTTTGCTCTATCATTGGCCCGTGTAAAAGAGCCTTAACGGAAACAGACGATTTCTTCTGGGATGCTTTCCTGGAAATGCTTTGACTTTGCGGATGTCCTATACCTTTCATCACTGTCCAATGATCTACAATATCCGTTAATGATCCAAGAATGCCGAATAGTTTAAGGAATTTACTTTAGTAGTTTCTTAATATTTCGGTAACACAAAATTAAGATCCTTTATCTCCAAGTTTCTATCCACTAGCTGCATAAAAAGTAAACTTTTTTTGTTCTCAATATAAAGCGCTTATAAATAGAAGTATTTCTGCTCCGCATATTCACTGTTGATTTCATTGGAGAGTGTCGAGTACCAGATATGTAAGTGAATTAACTAGTAGAAAAGAGCTAAATGTATGTTTTAGAGGCAGCCGATGTGACTTTTAATGGAGACCATCGCACTGGTCAGTGATTTCAGAAAACGCCCTGACATACTGAACTGTACTGTCAAACTAATGAAGAAAATGGGTGCAGGTGAGGGTGACATTAGACTGCACAATAAGATCAAATGAAATTGAATTCAGGTCACAGAGCTCCCCTGTCTATCTCCCTGGCTGTAGAAAGCCCTGACGTTCGGCTAGCAATGAATTGTAAAGGCCAAGCTCAGAAGCTTCCGTGGCAGCCTCGGATTGATTGTCCCTGAGACTGCAGGCAATTTTTGACAAACATTTATGTCAGGCCTCCTCTTGGCAGATGGTCTTTGAGATTTTAGCGTTGCAGAGGGAGATGTATTTCAGCAGTCTGGACTGTTCTTTAAGCTGCCAGAAGAATTCTCAGTAGGAAAGGGAATAGGAGAGAGGTTAGAGAGTTATTGATAAGTGCAGGAAGGTCACCGCTAAGGGCCTGGAGCCCAGACAACCTGCAGAAATCCACACTGCCCTGGAATATACAAGTGTCCATACAGACGCACTTCAAAATGTTTATATTAAAAAAAAAAAAAAGTATGATGTGTTCCAAGAAATCAATAAAATGTAAAGGCCTGTCACTGTTCCTTCCTAACCTTTTCTTATGAGATTGCTTTTGTAATCTATCATAAGCTTTTGACAATACGCATGCACTTGTGTTGGAGGCTTAGCTGCTTTACTAGGCTGAGAATGAGATCTACGTTACGAATGATTTATGGAAATATTTTTAGTTTATTATATTTACAAAAAGTTACTGTATGTTAAATAGTGTCGGTTATTATGCTGTAGACTGAACATGTTTGCCCATATTCACATAACTCTGTGCCACGGTGCGTAGTTTATTAGACATATATGGTCCTCATTCTATCCATATCAGCTTATATATTCATTATTACATTCTTTTTTGATGTATGGGGAATATTTCTGTTCTCTTGTATAAACATGGACAACACTCTCAATTGGGGCACATGGAGTAAATAAAAGGGGGTTTACTACAAACAGCTGGCAAAATAAATCTGTTAACATTGGGAGCACAGCCTGAATATGCGGGCGGCCGTCAGTGGCCGGGTGTGCCCGCAGTCGCGGGACGTGATTACGGGTTTTTTGGGGCCTTAGGGTTTGTTCCCACAGTCCGGATACACTGCAGATTTTCGGCAAAGGTTTAGCATGCGGAAGATCTGCAGTGTTAAAATCTCATCCCCACACTGCACATATTTCGTGGTGCAATTCAGCTGCAGTGCGATTCTTATTTTTAATCCGCAGCATATCATTTGATGCAAATAAAGCTTTCTACAATCAATTCTTCACACTAAATCCGGAGATAAAACCGCTGTGGAATATCTGCAATGATTTCTGCAGCTACATTGTACTTGTGCAGTAATATGTGCAGCCTTTGCCTTCTATTCTGTTAAAAAAACAAAAAAACTCCTTACTTATCTAGGCGCTGAGTCTGTCTGAAAATGGGATCTCAATGGGAAGCTAAAAAGCAGAACTGCATGCCTTCCGCACTGTTCTTTGCACTTCATAGCATTAAAAACATTATTTTTACTTGCCTTTTCAAAAGTTGTCGGTATCACTGTAGTCTTAATATCATAAATAAGTCTGCAGCATAACCTCTATAGCTTGTAATATTTATAGTTTCATCAAGTCAGGGTTTAAAAGACTCTGTTGAAGCTTCGGTTCGGGGGCTTGATGACCTTCTCATGTACAGTGACCAAAGTGATTTGTTGTATACTTATTCTTCATCCTTTTTACACTGTTTGATACTGTGAACCTACAATTTAATAGAGCCCATGAAAGATTTCTGTGGCCTTGATGACACGAGCCCTAGCTGGGTCAAATCTTTTCTCACTGAAGTGTGACTCTACCATTCCCCATAAGATGGTATGGAATAAATCTCTCCACTTCCCTTTAAAAAATGAAATGCGCTGATTGTAGGCTGGATTCACATATTGCGTATTTGGTGCAGATTCACGGTTCATTAAAAAAACGGCCTTGTGCATACACCCATTGAGCTCCATTGTTCTGAAACTGGCTATGTGACGACCATAAAAAAAACGTCCGTCACGCGGCCATTTTTCATATTTCGTGTGAATATAGCCTTATGTAGAATCTGAAGCAATGTGTCCATTACATTAGGCTAAATGTTGTTCTATTCTAGAATGCGGATTGTGTGTGTCTATATGTGTAAGGTAAGGATCTCTTAGGCCTTGTTCACACGAACATGGTAATATATCCGTGTGACGGCCGTTGAAACAACGGCCGTCACACAGACCTATATAATTCAATGGGGGGTGGGGGGGTGCTCACACGGCCGTTGTTTCGACAGACCGTCTGAAGGGTTTGTGAGAAAATAGGACATGTCCTATTTTTTTGCACTTCACGCGTCCCTCCATAGACTCTTGTGTATGGGGGATCCGTGATCACGCGACCCGCAACGTACTGCACGGTTGCACCTCGGACGGGAAAAGTGGTCGTTTTTCATGTCCGAGCTTCGTAATGTTCCCGTGAATCCGTCCTTACACTGTTTAGCGCACAGGAGATATAGGCTATATATGCTAATGCTCAATTGTGCATTTATACCAGTTCCCTGTGTTTGTTTGTTTTACTCCTTTGTGTTTTTTATTTGCATATAAATGAGATATAATAAAAATACTCCTTCGCATTTTAAGAAGTATTTCCAGCCAAGGAGGGGTATTTAATTTGAGATAAATCACGCATTTATACACACCACCGTGTAGCGCAAATGTTGGATGTTGTATGCAGAAGTCAATGATTGAAGTGTATATCATGAGTATGGCAGGGAGTGCTTTATCTACACCCTTCATCAGTATTATGTGCATCATCCTCAACCCTCCCTTGATTAGAGATGCCACCAGCCATGGTAATTTACCTCGGTCTCATTTCAAGTTCGTTGCTGCTCACTGTACCCACTCTGTTATTCGGACTATGCGGCTGGCACTCACAGCACAGCAGACCCTCACACCAACCAGTTGGCTGCTTGTCTACTCTGAAGCCAGTGGCAAGTGGTTGCGAGTAATTGTTGGGAAGAGGAGTGGTAACAGATCCGATTAAACGGTTACCACTCCTCTTTTACATAAGAATTGTACTTCAGTGTGCTTCTCCCTCTTCTGGTGCTTCGGTACGTTTAGTCTTGCGGAATTATGCATGAGGCTGATTTGAAAGTGTGAAAATGATTTTACAGGTGCCAATGTTCACATATTGTAACGAACAGGATATCCCACTGCTGTGACAGCATCACGTGTTGACTATTCTGCATCAGTAATGCTGCCTTACTTTACTGTGTAGATGCAGCCTAAATTTTACTGCCACTACTATATTAAGCCTCTGCCTATGCTTTTCTCCTGAGTCTGGTACATAAAAACCATCACATTGTACACCACCTGCTCCATCTGCAATATATTGTCTACCAGGCATGCCAGTGTTGGGCAGACTCAGTAAGTGTGTATTGTTTGCTGTGGGCCTCACAACATATGTGTGGGACTGGCACCTCACTTTCTTACCCTTTATGGCTATGTTCACACTGAGTTTTTTGACGCGGAAACCGTGCCGCAAAACGTCAAAAACGTAAATGCCTCCCATTGATTTCAATGGGAGGCGGAGGGACATGCCCTATCTTCGGCCGTTTACGCCGCTGACCTATCATTGACTTCAATGTGAGGCAGAGAAAGCGTATTTCGCAGCGTTTTATGCCCGCGGTGCTCAATGGCCGCGGGCGAAAAACGCAGCGAAAATCTGCCTCAAACTTTCAAACTGAATTTTGAGGCAGAAATTCCACCTGCAAATAAACTCGGTGTGAACATAGCCTAACTGCATTAGCATAAAGTTTTTTGAAGTACATGTAAAGTGTTTTTTGTTTTTTTTGCTGGTCCTGTTAAGTGGATAATAAGATTCATCATCATCATAAGGGTATGTTCATACGTCCTATTTACGGACGTAATAAGGGGGGCGTTTTACGCCTTGAATTACGTCCGAAAATACGGCTCCAAACCGCCGGCAAACATCTGCCCATTGAAATCAATGGGGTTACGATGGTCTGTCACACAGGGCTTTTTTTTTACGCGCCGATGTCAAAAGACGGCGCGTAAAAAGACGCCCGCGTCAAAGAAGTGAATGGCATTTCTTGAGACGTAATTGGACCCGTTTTTCATTGACTCCATTGAAAAACAGCTCCAATTCCGTCCGTAATTGACGCCGCGAAAAACGCGAGTACGAGCAATTACGTCTGAAATTCGGGACCCGTTTTCGCCTGAAAAAAGCTCCATAATTTCAGGCGTATTGGACGCTGCCGTGTGAACATACCCTAAGGCTATATGCGGAATTTGGTGCAGAAAATCTGCAATAAAACCGCGGGTAATTCTGCAGGCTAATTCCGCACCTAATGTCTATTTTGATGCGGTTTTTACATTTTGATGCAGAAATAGGTGCGGCTTTATGCTGCAGATAATAGTCCGTTTTTTTGTAAACTTGTCAGATACAATTCGCAGGTGGAAGCGCAGCATAAATTCACATGCTGCAGATTTTAGAATATACACTACAGGTAGAATTACGTGTGGAAACATTCTGCATACTGCAGATGAGATTACTTGAAATCTCATTTACTTTGCTGGTACTGTAATAGACTGCAGATTTGCCGCAGGATAATACGCGTGGCAAATACCCACATAATACGCATCGTATGCATTTGGCCTTAGGAACACACTCAATAAAACGCTATTTCTGTGCTCAAGAACTCTTGCTAGATGTGATAAAATGTTGCCGAGACAGATGTGCAGAGTTGCTTGGCGCTAGAATAGAGCAGTGTGTTATCCTGTGATCCTTTCAGAGCAGCCATTCAGTACAACAAAAGGTATAGTATGCTGCGTTAGGTGAAGGCATTGTGTTTGTATACAAGGCTGGACAGGTATAGATATTCCATCAATCTTTTATAGGCCCTCGTCAATTCTCATACAACTAGGCTTTTTTATGCAATCTTTAAAAGAGCAATTCTTTTTACCTCCAGTTTAGGGATGGAAACTTATTGAAAATACTTTATTTAAAAACTAAAATCAGTTTTTTATACTGCACATTAAGACACCTATAATGATCTGTTTTCTAACCTTGTATGGTCTGGATTGGCTCACAACATATAAATAATTGTTAATGTCCATTATTCAGATGCTGGATCTTGGTTCTTATTTCCATATCAGCCTTCTATGCTCAATTAACATATGAGGAAGCACATTTAGGGGGTACTTGGTATGTATGGATATATTGGAGAATGAGGATTGATTAAACAGTTACTTGACATGAGTTGTGGAAGGTGGTCGCTGCTTTTTACCAGAGTCTAGCCTTATTAAAGATTTACAGTGTGGAGGTGGGCAGTCAAAGTAGTACCATTGGCACCTCTACTTTTTACCCTGCACAGCCGGTTTTATGGGCGTTAAGTATTGGTGTCATTACCTTTATGACATTGCTATGCTATGGCACTGCATAGTCAGTGCTGATAGTATCAGACTGTGTAGAAATACAGCCTCTTGACAAGGGGAATGGTAGCACCTAGCTGTCAATTTATTAATACATTTTCAGGAGGAACCGCAGGGGAATGACACAACTGTTATTTTATAGGGGATAGTATTTTCTAAAATGAGAGCTGCAGATCACCTAAGAACTTGACATACAGGCCAATGATTAACACCCCTTCACTATCTTAAGGAGATATAGATAGAGATATATATATATAGATACACTACCGTTCAAAAGTTTAGGGTCACTTAGAAATTTCCTTATTTTTGCAAGAAAAGCACAGTTTTTTTTCAATGAAGATAACATTAAATTAATCAGAAATACACTCTATACATTGTTAATGTACTAAATGACTATTCTAGCTGCAAACGTCTGGTTTTTAATGCAATATCTACATAGGTGTATAGAGGCCCATTTCCAGCAACCATCACTCCAGTGTTCTAATGGTACATTGTGTTTGCTAACTGTGTTAGAAGGCTAATGGATGATTAGAAAACACTTGAAAACCCTTGTGCAATTATGTTAGCACCGCAGTAAACAGTTTTGCTGTTTAGAGGAGCTATAAAACTGACCTTCCTTTGAGCTAGTTGAGAATCTGGAGCATTACATTTGCGGGTTCGATTAAACTCTCAAAATAGCTAGAAAAAGAGCTTTCATGTGACACTCGACAATCTATTCTTGTTCTTAGAAATGAAGGCTATTCCGTGTGAGAAATTGCCAAGAAACTGAAGGTTTCCTACAACGGTGTGTACTACTCCCTTCAGAGGACAGCACAAACAGGCTCGAACCAGAGTAGAAAGAGATGTGGGAGGCCCCGCTGCACAACTGAGCAACAAGACAAGTACATTAGAGTCTCTAGTTTGAGAAATAATTGAAAAACAGATGCCAGAGGCAAAAAGCCCTATTTCCCAACTACCATTAGAATTGTTTAATTAAAATATATAATCTTTATTGTGCTGATTCAGCAAACAGACAAACAGACAAAACCAACATAAATGGTTAAAATTCTCAGTGCGTGGATCGGGTCAGCAACCATTTGCGGTTGTTTCAATATGCACGTGTATTTGCCGTCTATGCTTGCAGACCGGCAGAGTCTGGAGACCGTTGGTAGCAACAGTGGACTCCTAAACAGTTAAATTGTTAAACCCTAAATTCCAGCATGTATTAAAATTGAAAAGAGAGCCCCCCCAACATGTTTCGCTACATATGTAGCGAAACATGCCGGAGGGGCTCTCTTTTCAATTTTAATACATGCTGGAATTTCGGGTTTAACAATTTAACTGTTTAGGAGTCCACTGTTGCTACCAACGGTCTCCAGACTCTGCCGGTCTGCAAGCATAGACGGCAAATACACGTGCATATTGAAACAACCGCAAATGGTTGCTGACCCGATCCACGCACTGAGAATTTTAACCATTTATGTTGGTTTTGTCTGTTTGTCTGTTTGCTGAATCAGCACAATAAAGATTATATATTTTAATTAAACAATTCTAATGGTAGTTGGGAAATAGGGCTTTTTGCCTCTGGCATCTGCTTTTCAATTGTTGTATCTGGCCTGCCAGCTACCAAGGGTCCAATCCATATCTGTTTGCTAGTTTGAGAAATAGACGCCTCACAGGTCCTCAACTGGCAGCTTCATTAAGTAGTACCCGCAAAACGCCAGTGTCAACGTCTACAGTGAAGAGGCGACTCCGGGATGCTGGCCTTCAGGGCAGAGTGGCAAAGAAAAAGCCATATCTGAGACTGGTTAATAAAAGGAAAAGATTAATATGGGCAAAAGCACACAGACATTGGACAGAGGAAGATTGGAAAAAAGTGTTATGGACAGACGAATCGAAGTTTGAGGTGTTTGGATCACACAGAAGAACATTTGTGAGATGCAGAACAACTGAAAATATGCTGGAAGAGTGCCTGACGCCATCTGTCAAGCATGGTGGAGGTAATATAATGGTCGGGGGTTGCTTTGGTGCTGGTAAAGTGGGAGATTTGTACAAGGTAAAAGGGATTTTGAATAAGGAAGGCTATCACTCCATTTTGCAACGCCATGCCATACCCTGTGGACAGCGCTTGATTGGAGCCAATTTCATCCTACAACAGGACAATGACCCAAAGCACACCTCCAAATTATGCAAGAACTATTTAGGGAAGAAGCAGGCAGCTGGTATTCTATCTGTAATGGAGTGGCCAGCGCAGTCACCAGATCTCAACCCCATAGAGCTGTTGTGGGAGCAGCTTGACCGTATGGTACGCAAAAAGTGCCCATCAAGTCAATCCAACTTGTGGGAGGGGCTTCTGGAAGCATGGGGTGAAATTTCTCCCGAATACCTCAGCAAATTAACAGCTAGAATGCCAAAGGTCTGCAATGCTGTAATTGCTGCAAATGGAGCATTCTTTGACAAAAGCAAAGTTTGAAGGAGAAAATTATTATTTGAAATAAAAATCATTATTTCTAACCTTGTCAATGTCTTGACTATATTTTCTAGTCATTTTGCAACTCATTTGATAAATAGAAGTGTGAGTATTCATGGAAAACACAAAATTGTCTGGGTGACCCCAAACTTTTGAACGGTAGTGTATATAGAGATAGAGATATATAGATATAGGGATATGGATATGGAGATATAGATATATGTATATAGATATATATTCAACATTGAAATTGCAACACCAATTAGCACGAGCAACATGCGGTTTGGCATTGTCCTGTTGAAAAATGGCTTTTGGGACACTTTAGTGAAATGGTCGTACCACTGGTTCCATGACCAAATCAATCGTACATTATCCCACCCCGCACCATAATCCCAGGAGTAGTACCGGTGTGACGTTCCCTTGTGAAGGCCTCTTCATGGCGTTGCCCAGGTGGTCTCCAGACCAATCTCAGGCTATCATGGTCTTCGAGACAAAAGCAGGACACATCGCTGAAGATTATAGACATATAATCCAGCCTCCATTGGCGTCTTGCTGTGCACCATGATAAAAAGGGTGGTGTCTGGTCAATGGATGTAGCTGTAGCTGGATATCTGGCTGGTAGCCCAACACCTTGGCTTGTATCGACACTGGTTTCCACACTAGGCTTGGGATGTGACGTCTAATTTCACTTGCCATACAGAATGGATCACTACGCGCCATTCTTCCAATCAGATGATCCGTCCATGCAGAGGTTCGCCTCCGCAAATCTTTGTCATTTCACGTTCGTTGTAGTTCTCCCTACATCCGGGACACGCAACGTTGAACAGTGCTGACATCTTTGCCTAGGTGCGTAGCGATCTGCCGGAGTGATATACCAAGGTCTCTCAGTTCAAGGGTTTTGTCCCACGTAGACGAAGCACCGCACAATCATCTTACACCACTTGATCCGATTTTTGAGGTATTATGTGGCTGAAAAACTTTGCTTTCAATCAGGCTTTATGTCCCTCCCACATGTCATAGATTGGAGCTAGGTGCTTGAAAAATGTATCATTTGTATATCTTGGCGACACCTGCTACTTCCTCGATTTCCATAATTTCCATTACGGCTTGCCCTTCTTGGTGTTGCAATTTTAATGTTGAGTGTGTGTATATATGTATGTGTCATACTGTCACAGGTATTGGATTTAAGAAGAAAAAATACACAACAATATTAATATATATATATATTAATATATATATGTATATATTTCTTTATATATAAATATATATATATATATATATATATATATATATATATATATATATATATATATATATATATATATATATATATATATATACATACACAAAAAAATAAACAGTGTTGTGTATTTTTTCTTCTTAAATCCAATACCTGTGACAGTATGAGATGACTTCAGGACAATAACGTGTATCTTTTGTGATATGACATTGACAGTTATTGAATGGTTTTGCACAGAAATTAATAGGTCATTAAAATTTGGTTCATTGAGTATGTCGTTTAATGTCATTATACTGGAGGAGAAACGGAACTGATTCCAAAATGCTTCAGAATACAGATGGGTAGAAAATGAATGACTTTCACTGTATAATTGGGCAGTGGGTATATATATATATATATATATATATATATATATATAACATGTGGCCTATTTCATTCTAATATTGGCTTGTTCTATATAATGCTTTATGAAAGGGCTTTTTAATTCTTTAACAGTTGAGTCTGCAGAATTTTCATTTTGCTTCTAGAATAATTTATATAATATTTCACTGATAATTAATTCTCTTGACTTGCATGGTAGTGGATTGTAAGTTAAAATGACTGCCTGCTTCCCATATAAGATTACTGTTTCATGTGCGGGACATCCATGCAGCTACTGCAGAAACAACTCCATTCAGATTTATTAAACTTCTTTTCAGTTGCAGAAAAATTCTGCAATAAAATCTGCCGTGGGTGACTTCACCCTAATACACAATTCAATGGCAGGGCTTTTAGCTTGTGAATGCTGAAAAGGCATAACACTCGAAAGAGCGCTGTGGGCAAACTTGTTCTATCAAACGGTATGTTCCAGTTCACCATCCACCACCTATGCAGACTCCTGACATGTTAGAAGTGGAGGTACTCAACAGATCACAGTATGCCATAAACAGCAGCCTGTATTCCACGTTAGAGAGTTTGAATTCCGTGCTGATCTGTACATTTATCATTAGAACAGTTGTGAATTGTGCAAATCAAATAGACCTAATAAATTAGGCGCTTTCAATCTTATTGTTAAAGGGGTTTTCCGAGTTATTTCAAAAATTGGCCAAGGATGCAAAAAAAAAAAAAAAGACATTACTCACCTCAGAGATCTGCATCGTTCCAGCGCCGCCGCTGTTTATTGACATAGCTGCAGCGATGACATGGCCATATACCCACGTGATCGCTGCAGCCAAGCACTGGCCTCGACGATCCTGTGTCATATACCAACTGAGACCAGTGATTGGCTGCAGCGATCATGTGGGTATACAAGCCCATCATTGCTGCAGCTATGTCAATACACACCGGCAGGGGATGCCCGGAAGTGGCGGCGCTGGAACGATGGGGATCTGTGTTAAAAAGCAACAGCTGTGTGATAAATGAAATACGACTTATCTCCTTGTTTTATTTGCAGAGGGTGTCTGTGAAATCTGGCTGACCAGTGAAGACACAGGAGCCTATGGCAGAGACGTTGGCACAGATCTTCCGACTCTTCTTTGGAAGCTGGTCGAAGTCATCCCTGATGGTGCAATGTTGAGACTTGGCATGACCAACCCCCCTTACATTCTAGAGCATCTGGAGGTAATAACATGATAATGTATAGACTATTATATCAAGAGTATTTTAATACTTTTAAAGTTGACTGATTATGTTTAAAGGGTTTGTGTCAGCAAGACCCTTTAAAAGGTTAGGAGTCGAAGTACATGAGCTCGGACCCCCAGTTACAGTTAGAACGAAGAGGCTGTGACACCCCTTGTGTTCCTGACAGATGTGCTCAATTGGCATTATGGTCCTGCCCCTCACAAATATAAGCAAGTAAAGACAACAAAGGCTATATATATATATATATATATATATATATATATATATATATATATATTACACAGTGGGCATCTATGCTTGCCTTTTCTCATGTGTTAGATTTAAAATGAGTCGAAGCAATGTTTTCACTTGTTTTATGCAGATTGAAGGACCTTTTAACTAACACTTCTTTTCAATCCGTATACTATAGCGCCTAATAGATTTACCTTGATTGTTTTTCTTTTCCTTTGTTGGAATAAAAAGTTGTTCTACTTCCAATTGATTCTCATGAGAATCTACACTTACTACCATAATGACACATCTGATGGATTGTTATACTGTGTCGTGGCCCTTGCATGTTAATTGAATGTTCGAGCGAGCGGCAAGTGCTCTGTGTAATGACAGATTAAAAGGCCCTTATTACTTGTTGTCTTTTGGGTCTATCTAGATGTGTTAGCGTGTCAGCTCTATAGGCAAGTAGAGCGGTGCCGGACAATTACAGAGTCATATGCAAACTCCACAGTGCTCGTCATTCCTAAGATGGTTGTCAAATAATCCTAATGTCTATTAGTCTTTAGAGTGTTTTATATGATAAATCATAGTGGAGCACATGTCGATTCTGTTAAAGCAACAAATGTGCATCTAATGGGAAAGGAAATTACTAAAAAGAGAAGTCACTACTCCAGTGTATTCAATTCAAGTGTTAGATAACACTGACGCTGTTAAAATTATAACAGTGAATTAAAGTGATATAGGCCTTCTGAAAATAAAACCATGTGTGGGGGGCACTTCAAAAGGAAAGCCCTGTCAGGCAGAAGCTCTTCGTCGTGAGTAGAGACGAGTCAACGTTGAATGTTTGAGAATTTGTAATTATTTCCTCTAATGAAGAGTTGACACTAAAATATGGGTCCAACTTTTTTGTAAGTTGTATTTAAACTAAACTATATTTATCGGCCACATTGGATTAATATTTGCACTTTCAATTATGTGAAAGTCCTGGAGTTGCCCTTTGCAATAGTCCGTTACTTTATGCTCCACTGTTACAGATGCTTGGGGACGCCAATAATGGCCGTCATTCCTATGCTCCTCATACACACCTGCACTCCCACACTCCAACCATCTCTATTTAAAGTAAATGGGAAAATTGCTTGTTCAGTTTTATTGCGATCAATCTACGAATAATGTTCAGTTTTCATTTCTGAGCACTTTAAAAACCCCAGAATTATTTAAAGATAAATGCACTAATTGGGCTCTCAGAATTGGAGAATTCCCCAACACCGCCCTGCTATTACTTGACACTATGTGAATTGTTTAGTAATGAAAAGGTCACACGGAGCGACATGGTAATTAACCTAGCAACTGGAAAATCTATGGAAACTATTTTCCTACAATTGTGCTTGACCTTCTTGGGGTTAACCTGTCCCCAGCAGCGCTCAGTGGTAGGTTTTCCCTTTAGAAACATCCCACCCTGAAAGGTCATTTTGGAGAGAGAAAAAGTAATGTAGCGACATGACTCATTCAGTGCCATGTGAATATGTCACACCTAAATGCATTAAACCTGTATTTTTCTTGGAACATTAAAAAGTTTCCACAAAAGCAAAAACACAGCAACTGTGCCTGGGCATTTTTTAGAAATCATATGCTCGTGGAAATCTTCAGACTGGCACCTCACAACTAAGCCAATAACCACTACTCTAGTGAGCTGAATGAAGACTTGGTATGCCGGAATCCTTTCCTATACTGCGTTCTACATCCATATCCCATGGTCATTTATTGTAGGAGTAGTTTAACATGCATTACCAGATTTACATCTCAAGAACCTGTAGGCATAGATTGTCTGGCGCTCTGACTCCTCCCATCAAGTATGGCCACACCTTTATAAGCCAACTGTTTGACTGCTCTTACAAAATAAAGAAGAAGATAGCGGTGCTTTTCTCACAACATCTAGCACCCTCTGCAGCCACCACTAGTTAATAGTACGATGAGATCAACATATACACCCATGAGCCATAACATTAAAACCACCTGCCTAATACCGTGTTGCCAAAACGGCTCTGACCCATCGAGGCATGAACCCCACCAGACCTCTGAAGCAGCAGATCCTTTAATTCCTGTAAGTTAGAAGATGGGGCCTCCATGGATCAGACTTTTCCAGCACATCTTACAGATGCTCAATATTATTGAGATTTGGGGAGTTTGGAGGCCAAGTCAACATGTTCCTCAAACCATTCCAGAACAATTTTTGCAGTTTGGCTGGGTGCATTATCCATTTTTCCTGCTACCAACTTATCAACTTCAACAGCTGACTGTTCACTTATGGCTTAATATATCCCACCCCTTGACAGGTGCCATTGAAACGAGAAAATCAATGTTATTAACTTCATCTTTCAGTGGTTTGAATGTTATGGATGATTGGTGTAAATATACATAATTTGCCTTGAAATACATCATTTGCATTTGAATAGACCATGTTCAGTGTATTCATATGTCTATTTTCCCTTCCTATAGACACAGACCTACCATGCTTTAAGTCTCTTTCACACGGCAGTATTTAGGTCAGTATTTGTAAGCCAAACCAAGGAGTGGAAAATAAGAGAAATACATCCTCCGTGTTTTGTAACAATTCCTGGTTTTGGCTCACAAATACTGATGCAAAATACTGACTTAAATATTGCCGTGTGAAAGAAGCCTTAACCCCTTAATGGCCATCCTATTTTAGGCCTTAATGACCAAGCACTTTTTTATGTTTTTCCATTCTCTCATTTAAAGAGCTATAACGTTTTTAATTTCCATCAACATAGCTGTATAAGGTCTTGTTTTTTGTGGGACAAGTTGTATTTTTTAATATCACCATTTTGGGGTACATATAATTTTATTGATTAACTTTTTTGAGGGGGTAATGAAAAAAACCTGAAATTTCACCATTCTTTTTATCATCTTAGATTAACGCTGTTTACCGCGTGGTATAAATAACAATAACTTTATTCAGTAGGTCAATAAGAGTGTAGCGATACCAAATTTATATAGATTTTTTTATGTTTTATTACTTTTACACAGTAAAAACACTTTTTATTTCAAAAATATCTGTTTTTGTTTCACCATATTTTAAGTCATAATTTATTTATTTTTTTCTGCCGATTCAGCTGTATGAAGGCTTATTTTTTGCAGGACGACTAGTTTTTATTGATACCATTTTTGATTACATGTAACTTTTGGATCACTTTTTTCTCAAACTTTTTTGGAAGGCAGTATGAACAGAAAACGGCAATTCTGGCATTGTTTTTTATTTTATTTTTATGGCGTTCACCGTGCGGCTTAAATAATGTAATCGCTTTATAGTTGGGGTTGTTATCGACTCGGCGCTACCAAATATGTGTAAATGTTTTTTTCATAATAAAGCATTTTGTAAGGGAAAGAGTAGGTTTTTTATTCATTTTTTTCTTTTGGTATCTTTATTTAAACTTTTTTATAACTTTATTTTTAGGCTCACTAGGGGAACTCGCTATTCGATCATCTGGTCGCTTTTATAATACACTGCAATACTTCTGCCTGTCAGTTTAAAGCTGACAGGCACCTGCTAGGTCATGCCTCTGGCATGCTCCAGCAGGCATCCACAACAGGCAGACCTGGGGGCCTTTGGTAGGCCCTCGGCTGCCATATGAGACATCGGCACCCTGCGATGAAATAGTGTCGTTGGGGTGAGAGACGGAGCCCCCTCCCTCCAAAACCACTCAGATGCAGCGCTCGCTTTTGAGCGCTGCATCTAAGGGGTTAAACGGGTCGGATCGATGTTGATATAGACTCCCGCCTGCTAGAGCAGGTCCTGGCTGTCTTTAGACTGCCCGACACACGTGCCAGGCTTATGTCCCAGCGCAGCGAAACCGTGGTGCTGTGGCATAAGTACCCTTAACGGCCGCCGTGATAAGGCGTATTGGAGGTCATTAAGGGGTTAAGACAGATTTCTGCCCATAACGAATGCCAATCGACAATATACCAAGTCGATTAACGGTTGGTAACCGGCCCTTTGTCACGGGCCAATGCTTTGCTGCATGGGGACAAATGATTGTTAATATGATCGTTTGATCCCCATCAGTTTGCATCATTGTCTGCACCACATCACCTGATTACACGGAGAGATGTGCTGCTGAATACGATGATTTTAAAGGCTGCATAACAATGTGATCAGCCGACAAATGAATGTTTAATTGTGTGTCGGCTGATCACTATCCTGTTTACCCGGGCCAGCTCTGTTTGCATGGCCAATTGAACATAAATCTGCTCCCACTGAATAGTGGTATTAACCGTGTTTCAGCTACATTATTTTTGTTTCGAAGGCCTTATGCACATGGCAGACCTGTGTACAGGATGCTTTACAGCGGCACGTGGAGTTCCATGTACCTCAGTGCTATGGAACCAGAAGGACTCAATGTGCCTCTGCTCCATTTGGTGCCATATTCTTCCTACAGCCAATGTTTCTGGAGGAGAATAACTCCCGAATACAGCATGGGGTTGAGTGTCGTAATGAAATTGGAGGCATATGGAGGGTACACCCCATGTACATCTATGGGTGCCTTATTATGGCTCCATACAACACAGGGCCACAATACAACCTGATACTATATTCTTGTAGTTGATGATATATTTTCCGATGACTGCTATTAGTGTTAGGTGTTTAATCTCAATCCGGCTATAGAATGTTAGAGGCAGGCTGAGCGTTATTGGAAATAATGAGCCACCTGTTAGCCAGCAGGAAGGCTTTCTTTCCCGAATTGCAAAGTTTTACATGACCAAAGGTGTAAATGTATTCTACTGATAATGACCTATTGGCTTATTCTGTGGCACCATTGACAATTAACACTGCTAGCTGCTTGTTAAGTGTGTAGATGTGTGTTCACACTGTCCATTATTATACCAACAAAAACCACTTTGCACCTGGCAGAGAACTGGATGTGAGTAACCTGTCACTATACCATGCAAAACTTTTACTCCACCACCTTTATACGTAGCTCACTGACATTTTTTAGTGTTATATAATGGTTGCAGGTATTTTTTTTTCTCTTCTATCCTTTTTAGCTCACTGTGAGGAAACCATATATTTTGTTCTTTTTTTTTTTTTTAAATGTGGTTCTTAAAATCTTCATTATAAGATTCAGACTTGGTTGGTTCTGCTGTGTGTACCATTTTATTGGTTATTTTTCTATAACTTTATATGACCGAATAGGTCACAAAGATAAAAAATTATTTCCTATTCTATTATACAATATATTTGTCATATAAATGTTTATTTTTGTGCTGTGTTCTAAAAAGAGAAAATAGAATTTAATTTAAAACTGTTTGAATCCGGGTATCATTTAAAGAGAGATTTTTTTATTTGAATCTTTTGTTCTGATCGCCCTTACACCAATAACATATTTTCTGAACGGACTTGGTTGCAACCAGTAACCAGCAGAGCTTTGTGACTAAGAGCACTCGGGAGAAGATGCCTCGTTTAAACCTCATCTCCCTAAGATTTACAGAGAGAATTATCCCTCGAGGAAAAATCCTTCATATTTTCATTAAAAACGTAATGAAAGGTGACTTCATAATTTCACACCACACCCGGGGACTCACTTTGGCTGCTTTCCATCAATTACACAGTGACATAGCTCTTTCTTCCTGTGATATTTGGAAAAATCCCATATCTAACACTTTATTAATAGATCTTTTCCACCAATCCACTGAAATTTACGCATCAGTGATTTTGTGAAATTTATGAAGTGTCATCAGCTGGAGTGGACAGCCTACTCACACGCTCCCGATTCACATTCGGCATTAGTAAATATTATATAATAACTTCTGGCTTATTAAAATGGAACCTTTTTCTCCTATATACAGTAATTGCATATTATTAAAGAAAAAGCTCCAGTCAAGTTTGAAAGACTGGCTACGACATAGTGCTTGTAGTTGTTTATAGGTCTAAGCATAAGGCCATATATTTACTGCTAAACCATAGTCCTAGCAGTCATCCAGAAATCTCATAAATCCTCAGGAAGTGATGAACAGCCCCTTCCTCAGGGACCATCGGAGATGCATGCAGAGCTTTATATGTGTATATTGTTACTATTCTGCCTAATTTAGGCTTCCAGTAATACAATAGAGCTGTCAAGGTGTTGTCCGATTTCAGCAACTGTTATTTTTTTGTAGAATTGAGTTATAAAAATTTCCATTATACTTTCTGTATTAATTCTTCTAGAGCTCTGCTTGCTGTCATTCAATAGAACCTTTACTTTCAGTGGTTATATTTCTTTCCATGGTTATATTACGGACACACAGGCGCTGGGAGCGTTAGAAGAAACCACTCTAATACACATATTGTACTGTAACAATACCAGAATCTGTGTGTCCATCACATGACCATGGACAGATTTTATTGTTTAAGTAAACAATAAATGTTCCTACTGAATAACAGCCAGCACAGATAATAAAAAAACAATGTTAAAACAAAGTATATTGGAACTATTATTATATTTAAAAAGAAAAGAAAAACATTTTTATGAAATCAGTCAACCCCTTTAACCCCTTTCTGTACCGTGATGTAACTGTATGTCTTGTCCAGTGGCGGATTAAGTAGACCATAAGCCCTGGGCTGTTACCCATAGTTGGGCCCCCCTTCTCCACCGCCACCCTGTAACTATTGTTAACACTTCCTTTTTGTCCAGGCGTTAACAAATGGGTGTTACGACTCCCCTTGTCAAAAGGCTGTGTCCCCACATACTGACAGTCTCCAGCGATCGCTGACAGTATCACACTGTGCAGGGACACATCCTCCTGACAAGGGGAATAGTAACACTTATTTGTCTATCAGTCCTGGACTGCCCAAAGACTTTTTGTGAAATACAAGGATTTCCTATAATAAACATGTCAGGAGAGATGACAGATTCTCTATAAATCTAGTGACTCACAGGTGACGACGTAGTTTTTTTCTTCTTTTCTACTCCATCCGGTCCAGACTTCATGACGACTTCTCCCGGCCATGACCCATTTCTGCATAATTTGGCACTCCAATGTCTTTGGCTCCTCACTTTTCCAACATTTCCACACCTATAAATAAAGATAAAATTATCATAGTGCCACACACTGTGCCCCTAAATATAATCGCACCAAACGCTGCGCCCCTAAATATTATAGCACCATAGACAGCGCCACGCCCGCCTGCAGACAGCGCCACGCCCGCCTGCAGACAGCGCCACGCCCGCCTGCAGACAGCGCCACGCCCGCCTGCAGACAGCGCCACGCCCGCCTGCAGACAGCGCCACGCCCGCCTGCAGACAGCGCCACGCCCGCCTGCAGACAGCGCCACGCCCGCCTGCAGACAGCGCCACGCCCGCCTGCAGACAGCGCCACGCCCGCCTGCAGACAGCGCCACGCCCGCCTGCAGACAGCGCCACGCCCGCCTGCAGACAGCGCCACGCCCGCCTGCAGACAGCGCCACGCCCGCCTGCAGACAGCGCCACGCCCGCCTGCAGACAGCGCCACGCCCGCCTGCAGACAGCGCCACGCCCGCCTGCAGACAGCGCCACGCCCGCCTGCAGACAGCGCCACGCCCGCCTGCAGACAGCGCCACGCCCGCCTGCAGACAGCGCCACGCCCGCCTGCAGACAGCGCCACGCCCGCCTGCAGACAGCGTCACACGCAGCCCCGTAGACAGCGTCACACGCAGCCCCGTAGACAGCGTCACACGCAGCCCCGTAGTTAGCGTCACACGCAGCCCCGTAGTTAGCGTCACACGCAGCCCCGTAGTTAGCGTCACACGCAGCCCCGTAGTTAGCGCCACACTGACCCCCTGTAGTGAGCGCCACATGCAGCCCCCTGTAGAGAGCGCCACATGCAGCCCCCTGTAGAGAGCGCCACATGCAGCCCCCTGTAGAGAGCGCCACATGCAGCCCCCTGTAGAGAGCGCCACATGCAGCCCCCTGTAGAGAGCGCCACATGCAGCCCCCTGTAGAGAGCGCCACACATGCAGCCCCCTGTAGAGAGCGCCACACATGCAGCCCCCTGTAGAGAGCGCCACACATGCAGCCCCCTGTAGAGAGCGCCACACATGCAGCCCCCTGTAGAGAGCGCCACACATGCAGCCCCCTGTAGAGAGCGCCACACATGCAGCCCCCTGTAGAGAGCGCCACACATGCAGCCCCCTGTAGAGAGCGCCACACATGCAGCCCCCTGTAGAGAGCGCCACACATGCAGCCCCCTGTAGAGAGCGCCACACATGCAGCCCCCTGTAGAGAGCGCCACACATGCAGCCCCCTGTAGAGAGCGCCACACATGCAGCCCCCTGTAGAGAGCGCCACACATGCAGCCCCCTGTAGAGAGCGCCACACATGCAGCCCCCTGTAGAGAGCGCCACACATGCAGCCCCCTGTAGAGAGCGCCACACATGCAGCCCCCTGTAGAGAGCGCCACACATGCAGCCCCCTGTAGAGAGCGCCACACATGCAGCCCCCTGTAGAGAGCGCCACACATGCAGCCCCCTGTAGAGAGCGCCACACATGCAGCCCCCTGTAGAGAGCGCCACACATGCAGCCCCCTGTAGAGAGCGCCACACATGCAGCCCCCTGTAGAGAGCGCCACACATGCAGCCCCCTGTAGAGAGCGCCACACATGCAGCCCCCTGTAGAGAGCGCCACACATGCAGCCCCCTGTAGAGAGCGCCACACATGCAGCCCCCTGTAGAGAGCGCCACACATGCAGCCCCCTGTAGAGAGCGCCACACATGCAGCCCCCTGTAGAGAGCGCCACACATGCAGCCCCCTGTAGAGAGCGCCACACATGCAGCCCCCTGTAGAGAGCGCCACACAGCCCTCCCCTTCTTTAAATAGCGCCACACTGCCCCCTGTAGATAGCGCTACACACAGACCGCTGTAAATGGCGTCACACAGCCCTCCCCCTCCTTGGACATGCAGCTCTTGTAATTCCTCATTATAATGTCCCCCATAGCTGCCTCATACAGTATAATGTGTGTGTACCAAATAGAAAAATAACATAATTACTTACCTATTCCCGATCCTACAATGGGTGGAGGGTGCTTCTCCTCCTCTGCACTGTCCCATGAGTGACTCGGTGCAGACAGGCCCGATGACGTCACTACAACGCGCCTGCCTGCGCCGAGCCGATCACAGCAGAGTGAATGCTGGAGCGAGGCTCCAGCAATCAACCCAACTGAATCTGCGTCCTGCGGATGCAGTTTCAGTTGGAAGTGGGACCAAAGTATTTAAAGATTCTGTGCGGTTCGGGCAGCCATGGTCCCCCTGGGAGCCTCGGGCCCCGTGCGGCAGCCCAAACTGCCCATATGATGATCCGCCATTTGTCATGTCGCGGGGGAGGGGAGAAGTGAGCCCACTCCATACGCTGTGGGTGTCAGCTGTGTATAGCTGACACCTTGCTCTAAATGCTGGAATCGGAGAGAACTCTGATTTCGGCTATTTAACCACTTAGATGCGGTGGTCAATAGTGAGCTTGGCATCTAAGCCTTTAGATATCCCATAGCCCCCTTCTCCCCAATGTTGCACCGTTAGTTGTCATTGCATCCGGGGGCCCGAGGTCTGCGGTCTTGGTGCTCCTATTAACCCCAGCTAAATAGCACAATACACTGTAATATATATAAGTATTGCAGTGTAACGTACCAGAGATTTAACAATCGCTTGTTCAAGTTCCCTAGCCGTACCAACAAAACATTTAAAAAATAGTTAACGTTTTTAATATACAAAAAATGTTCACAGAAAAAGAAAAACGTTATGGCACTTGGAAGGCAAGGAGTAAAAAACAAAAATAAAAAATGTCTGCGTCGTTAACGACCGCCCACTGTCTTATGAATGTAGGCGGTGCATGTCCTTAATCTACAGCGACGTCTTTTGGCGTCGCTGTAGAAGAAGCTGATGAGCGCTCCTGTGAGCTCTCATCCTCTAAGCAGGAGCTGTAACTAACATCTCCTGATCTCAGAGCAGCCTGCTGAATGCAGCTGGGGTCGGAAAACATTCGGACCCCAGCTGTTTAACCCTTTGATCACCATGGACCGTGACCGCGGCAAGATCAAAGGGAACTCCCGCTTTGATCTAGTCATCGGAAACCCGGTGACGTGATCAAATACCGGGGAATCCCTTTGCAGTCAGCCATGGGGACCTACAAAGGACCCCAGGGCTGTCTGTTCAGTTCGCCTGCTGTTAGGGCAGCACATAGTGGGGCCTAACAGCAGCCTGTGTCTGAGGCCTCATTTACACGAGCGTGTGCGTTTTGCGCACGCAAAAAACGCGGCGTTTTGCATGCGCAAAAGGCACTTAACAGCTCCTTGTGTCAGAGTATGATGCGCGGCTGTGTGATTTTCGCGCAGCCGCCATCATTATGACACTCCGTTTGGATGTTTGTAAACAGAAAAGCACGTGGTGTGACATGCGTGGTTTTCATGCACCCATTGACTTCAATGGGTGCGTGAAGCGCGAAAAATGCCGAAATATAGAACATGTCATGAGTTTTACGCAGCGGACTCACGCTGCGCAAAACTCACGGACTGTCTGCACTGCCCCATAGACTTGTATAGGTCCGTGCGACCCGCGTGAAAAGCACGCGCGTCGCACGGATGTATATCACGCTCGTGTAAACGAGGCCTTAGTGACACAGTATGATGTATTAGCATACAGGAGTATTCTAATACATTACAAGTAAAAAATAACGTTAACCCTTAATGGGATTTTAAAAAAAAGTAACAAAAAAAATAAAGTTGTTATTTTGCATAAAACATTTTATTGCCCCTACACTAAATAAAAACAAAAAACCTACACATATTTAGGTATCTAAACGACTGTAATAACCTGATGAATTAATCTAATAGGTTATTTAGCGTGAAACGCGAACAGGATAAAAAATAAACAAGAAAAACTATGTTGAGATTCTCTTTTTCTTCATAAAAATATTTTTTCTACCTCCAAACTATGAAAATAAATAATACAATTTCTCCCGCATAAAACAAGGCCTCATACAGCCACGTCAATGAAAAAATAAAAAAGTTATGGCTGCTGAAATGCAGAGGCAAAAACTGAAAAATGTTGCTGGTTATTAAGGCATTTTCAGGCCCAGTCATTAAGGGGTTAAAGGTTATTGTAAAATGCATCTTTTTCTTGGTTTACTGAAATTGGCATCAATGAATGTTTCCTTTATAGCTTTATTATGTTGAACGTTTTAGGTTCATCTTCAGGCTGACTAGTGATAAATGGTGACTTAAAGAGGCTTTGTCACCAGATTCTCAAATCCCTATCTCCTATTGCATGTGATCGTCGCTGCAATGTAGATAACAGTAACGTGTTGTTTTTTTTAAAAAACTTTATTTTTGGCCAAGTTATGAGCAATTTTATATATATATATGCAAATGAGCTTTGAAATGGACAACTGGGCGTGTTTTTTTTCGTATGTCCAACTGGGCGTGTATTGTGTTTTTAACTGGGCGTGTTTACTTGTTTTACTAACTGGGCGTTGTGAATAGAAGTGTATGATGCTGACGAATCAGTGACCAATCAGCATCATGCACTTCTCTCCATTCATTTACACAGCACATAGTGTTCTTACTAGAACGATGTGCAGCCACATACACAAGTGTCCTGATAATGAATACACATGACCTCCAGCCTGGACATCATGTGTATTCAGAATCCTGACACTTCTGAATCTTTTCAGTGAGATTCCAACAAGCCACGTGTAATCTCGCGAGATTACGAGGTAAACGAGATTTTGTTTCTCTTGCTGGAAATCTCACAGAAAAGATATGACCTTTATCGACTTCAACCAATTTCAAGCCAATTCACTAATGCAGCTAGTCAGTCATAGCGTGACACTAGCAGCCCTTGGAAAATAGGATCATAGGCATACATTTTGTGGTATTATTGTGTGGGTGGGGAGCTTAAGCATGATTCTTATACTGTATTTTTAAACTTGTCTGTCTTGGCTTATCATAAAGACCCTTTTACGCGGGCCAATTATAGGGCAAACGAGCGTTCACAGAAGGCTTGTTCCCAATCTTTGTAAACAGGGCATCGATCAGACGATGAATGAGTAATCGTTCGTTCATCGGCCAATTGTATCGTTAAATGGGGAAAATATTGTCATGGTCAGCAGCACATCTCCCTGTGTAAACCGGGAGATGCGCAGCCGTCATGATAGAAATGTATGGGGACGAGCGATCGGAGTAACAAGTGCTTGTCCCCATACTAGCTCCTTGCAAATGAGCGCCGGTCAATGAGCTGTCCTGCTGATCGGCGCTCGTTTACACGCCCCACGTCAGGCCGTGTAAGAAGAACCTAATAGTATCTCCTCTATGAAACTAATCACAAAGTCACTGGCAGATATGCGGGTTAGTTGGTACACACACTAAT